>NC_045547.1:84712871-84866563 GCF_009769535.1 Thamnophis elegans
TATATATATATATATATATATATATATATAGATAGATAGATAGATAGATAGATAGATAGATAGATAGATAGATAGATAGATAGATAGATATAGATATAGATATAGATATAGATATAGATATAGATATAGATATAGATATATATGGATAGATAGATAGATAGATATAGATATATATAGATATAGATATATAGATATAGATATATAGAGATAGATAGATAGATAGATAGATAGATAGATATAGAGAGAGGGAGAGATAGATATAGAGAGAGGGAGGGAGGGAGAGATAGATATAGATAGATATAGATAGAATAGATAAGATAGATAGATAGATAGATAGATAGATAGATAGATAGATAGATAGATAGATAAATAAATAGATAGATAGATAGATAGATAGATAGATAGATAAGCAGAAAGAAAGAAAGCAAGAAAGAAGTAAGGAAAGAAAGAAAGAAAGAAAGAAAGATAGATAGATAGATAGATAGATAGATAGATAGATAGATAGATAGATAGATAGATAATACGTTCTATTTTAACTTTAGGAAGAGATAATAAAGATCCTTTATTGTTTAGTGAAAAAAAAAAATTAAGAAAATGAAACAAAAACTAGCCATTTCTACGACGACAAACCTATTTAATCGGTAAAACCCCAAATCAAAGTTTCAGGGTTTTTTTTCCCCACCTCAAGCAAAAAGTCCAGAAACGGTTTCCAAGCAGAAACAAAAGGAATTGTGGGTGTTGTTGTTTTTTTTTAAATCAAAGCAGTCGGTTTAGCCACAACGTTTCCTTTGTCTGTATTGGTTCCCACAGATTGGAATATAAATACTCCAAACTGGTGATGACGGCCAATTCCAGAGAGTGTGAGCTGCCTGCGGCCGACAGCTGTGCTATCATGGAAGGAGAAGACAACGAAGAGGAAATTGTGTATTCGAATAAACAGTCCTTGCTGGGAAAGCTCAGGTCCCTGGCCACCAAGGTTTCTTTTCTTTAAAAAAAAAAGCTTTTGTTTTTATTCTCTTATATATAGCTGCAGGTATACATTCACATACAAGTTATTATTCTTACTTCTCTTTATCACTTATATATTTGTTTTTCCCATATAAAACATTCTGGGTTGCTTTGCTTACCATCCCATACACCTATTTTGTATTATCACCACCCTATTTTTATCTTTCCTCTTCACCCTCCCTCCCTTCTCTCCTTCCTTCCTTCCTCCTCTCCTTTCCCTGTCCTTCCTCCCTTGCCTTTCCCTTACTCCTCTCTTCTTTTTCCTCCTCCTGCCCTCTCTCCTTCTCTTTCTCTCCCTTCCCTCCGTCCTCTCCTTTCCTCTTTCTTCCTTCTCTCCCTTCCTCTCTCCTCCTCCTGCCCTCTCTCCTTCTCTTTCTCTCCCTTCCCTCCTTCCTCTCCTTTCCTCTTTCTTCCTTCTTTCTTCCTTCTCTCCCTTCCTCTCTTCTCTTTCTCTCCCTTCCCTCCTTCCTCTCCTTTCCTCTTTCTTCCTTCTCTCCCTTCCTCTCTTCTCCTCCTGCCCTCTCTCCTCCTCTTTCTCTCCCTTCCCTCCTTCCTCTCCTTTCCTCTTTCTGCCTTCTCTCCCCTTTCCTGGGAGAGAGAATTTCTGACTGCAGAATTAAACAAGTTAGTGGGAAATGCGGCTGAATTGCCAACACGGATAGTCCTTCTCTTACAATATTTGTTTAGTGACTGTTCGAAGTGGCAACAGCAGCTAAAAATGTGCCTTTACGACTGGTTCTCACCCTTACGACTGTCGCTATTGATTGGGGCCTTCTCTGTTGGCTTCCCACAAGCAAAGTCAATCGGGAAAGTAGGATTTGCTTAACGACCATATTGATTCACTGAGTATTGATGGCAAAAAGATGATAAAATATGTCGTGATTCACTCAGCTGCCATCTCACTTAGCAATGGAAATTCCAGTCTCAATTGTGGCCGCTTGTACAGAATATTTCATAAATATGACTGGTTATTGCACAGTGCCAATTTTGTGGGAAAACGTCCTCCATGCTCTTTTATTATTATTCCTTACGGTTCAAATCTTGTCTCCCCTTCTTGTGATTTTTCCCTCTTTTTCATTGGTTATTTTCCCCCTATTTAATTCGAGGACGATGGAACTGTTCCTTCCTGTAAAACCATCGTGTCTCCATCCCTCTAAACTCCAAAGCAGCTTCCAGAAAATCTTTGGAAAGCTATTTCACACTTAGACAATTAAGCATATTCAAAACGGAACCTTTTAACAAGAAATGAGTGAGCGGAATAAAAAGTTGTGCTTGAAAGATAATTCTCCTCCCACCCCACATACATATATTACATGTATGTATTACACACATGTACTATGTAGAAACTCAGTCCTTGCACACAGATGGACACACACACACACACACACACACATATGTGAGATCAGATATTTTTGTTGTATTTCCCCTATTATTAAGTGAGGACCCAGATTGTTGGGGGTCAAGGGGCTGATTCTGTAAACCACTCAGAGGGGGCTGTAAAAGCACTGTGAAGCGGCCTATCAGTCTAAGGGCTATTGCCATTTTGTCGTCTTGTTGGAACGAGGCTTTTTGTAGTACACTACATTTAGGAGATGCCCTTTGCTCAGTTCTGCTGCCCGGATCAGTGGCCTCCTCAAAACTTCTTTCTTTTCTGACCTAGGAAAAAGAAGACCGCTTCGAATCTGTCCAGCTGAAATCCTCCAGATCTCAAAATATATGACGGTTCGGTTCTGCCCGTCGAGCCCAATTTCCATTTCCAGGGGACCAATGCTTCAAACTCGTGCTGGACCACATCGGAGGGACTGGCTTCCTGCGTGAGAAACGTTGAGCGATGGACACAGAAAGCAACAGAGAAAGAGAAGAAGAAGAAGAGGAAGGAGAAAAGGAGACACTGCCTTATCGCGAGACTCAGTTGCCAAAAGCAAAGCCAGCCCTTGGCACCCCACATCTGGCTCAACTCAGGGAAGGAGGAACAATGGATGGGTTGGCTCAGAGGCAGAAAATCTGCATGGCGTTTCCTTAAAATATACAGTAGCAAGGAATTTGAGAAACGGACAGTTTTTCTGCCCTCCCTGCTCCCTGGGTTCCCATCCTCCGTTCCAGATGTTGCTTCACTCTGCCCTGGGAGAGAAGGTCCTACCTGACGCCAGGTAGACGCCAACCTGCGCATTGCTCTGGCATGGCCAATGCTGCTTCTCGCTATCCCTCAAGTTCCCTGCTGTCGCCCACATGAAACTACTTGAGTCTTAGAAGGTGGCCAGGCTCCCCCCCCTGGATGAGCTGTGGCTCGCCACGTTGAGTTTTCCGTCTTGACATGGAAACATCCATCGATGCTTGGAACCGAAGAATGGTTCCGGTTTCGGCTTTGGAAAAGAGGGTGCTTGGCCTAGGAAGCAGCGGTGGGGTCTTGGTGAGGATTGGAAATCTAGTTTCTCTCCAGCAGAAGCAGCTTCTCCTAGTTGCAGGTACGCCCAGGAGGTGGACCACACTCAAGGACAACAATGTCACTCTCTACATGGGTATCCAGAAGGGCACACCTTACTCCTCCGTCTTCGGTGGGACTTATTCCCTAACAAGAATGGCCAGAGAGTTGGTGCAGTTCACACTCACACCTAAACCCATTGGCTTTACACAGCCCTTTTCTTACGGGGGGTCCCTTTCCCTGTGCTTACACCTTCATCCTTCCCATGCACACTCTTCCCAAGGGTGAAGGGTATGAAACATGGGACTGTTAAGGTCCTGGGTTTGTTCATGAGGAATTAGCTGCCTTTTAAAGCACCGATGCCCCAGGGCTACTGAATGTTCCACGTTCCCCTGAAAAGTTTGAATGCTTAAGGGTCTCTATACGTTTTTTGGATCTATGCACACATTTTTTTAGAGCTAGAGGGAAATAATCAGTGCAAATTGGGCTTTAAAAAAAGCGATAAAATCTTACTGTCAGGGTTCCAAATAGCATCCAAAATTAAGGCAAAGGATTCCTCAAAGTTCCAATTTATGAAGAGAGCCATGTTGGCACATCTGGGAAATTCCGAATCTGAAAGCTTCCCGGTTTTCCCCACCCAGTTGAAACTTTAAGATCTTTCCCCCCCCACACCCACAAGTCCATCCCATGGTCCAATCTCCCACTGCCACAAAGACAGATTCCTCCCATCCAGTTCTGGTCAAGTGCAAAGACAAAGGATGACCTTGGCTTTCTAGAAAGAATGTTGTTATGGCTACATAGCATCTAACTCCATACAATCCCCTTCCTATTTTCCCACCATACAAAAGGCATAGCAGAAGAATAGAAAGCATGGCAGGCCAAAGACCCCAAAGAAAATATGGCTGTAGGCTTCTTCTGGGGGTGCCCTTCCTGTTGCAACAGAAGAAATATTCAAGGAGGAGAGAGGCAGAAATGGGGTATAAAAGCCGAGAGGCTGAAAGAGGAGGACAGAAAGATGAACTCATGGATCATCAAAGCTTTTCCCGTGTAAGATTGAGATTGTCTTGGCAACGTTTCAGCGAGGTCTTCTCACTCACCATCCTCAGTCTGGGTTTTGGGCACCTCCGGTCACGTTTTAAGCCCAAAATACCAGCCTGAAGATGGCGAGTGAGAAGACCTCGCTGAAACATTGCCAAGACAATCTCAATCTTACACGGGAAAAGACCCGAATACAACAAGACCAGCGTGTGTGTGTGTGTGTGATTGTGTGTGTGTTTATAAACAGGTGTGTAATACAAAGCACTGAAGAAAAATGAAGTGGGGGTACTGTAGTGAGGGTGGTTTTTTTAAAAGAAAAAAGAAAAGCCATTCATCTGCTGTGGTTTACGGTGGACGTTTGATGAATCGTCCTTTTGCTGAATGAAAACCTAAATCTGAATCTCTCTGCATTCTGAATAATTATCCCAGGCTCCCAATACTGGATTCTGAAGATTTATTCATCGTTCATAGGGAAGAAATGTGCTGCATGCAGTGGCAGAATATAAGGGTTTTCTCTTTCTTTCTGTGTGTGTGTGTGTGTGTGTGTGTGTGTCACAGAAATTCAGAGAGCGTTTGCAACTCCTCAATGTTAAAATTGTGTTGTGCCTCCCCTGACAAACACAGGCGCACAAAAGATGCAACCCCCAGCACATTTTCTTTACATCTTTGAATGCTTGAACAAAAGAATCTTGAGCGTTTTTACTCAGAAGTAGAAGTTGCAAGGGGTTTCAGTGAGATTTACTCCGTGGTCGCTGTGCATTGGATAAATAATTATAAAGCCCCCCTCCCCTTTTTTTTGTATATTTGGTGAGCTTTTGTTTATAACGTTTTCTTTATTTATTTGCTGTAACAGTTTGCGAATCCTCGACTTGCGACCACAAGTGACCCCAAAATTTCCTTTGCTAAGAGAGAGAGAGAGACAGTTCACTGAGTTTTGCCCTAATTTACGACCTTTCTGGCCGATGTTGTTAAGCGAATCACTGCAGTTGTTAAGTGAGTAGCACGGTTGTTAAGTGAATCTGGTTTCCCCCTTGACTTTCCCCGTCAGAAGGTCGCAAAAGGTGACCCCAGGAAATTGCAACCGTCATAACTATGAGTCGGTTTCCAAGAGTCTGAATTTTGCGTGTGAAAAATGTCACTTTTCCCCCAATGCTGTTGTAACTTCAAATGGCCACTAAACAAACTGTTGTAAGTCAAGGACTAGCATTGCTCTTTACTTGACAGGCATTGTGGTATTATTATTATTATTTATCTTTAGAACGTCTAAGGCAGTGTTTTTCAACCTTGGCAACTTGAAGATGTCTGGACTTCAACTCCCAGAATTCCCCAGCCAGCATTCGCTGGCTGGGGAATTCTGGGAGTTGAAGTCCAGACATCTTCAAGTTGCCAAGGTTGAAAAACACTGGTCTAAGGGACATCCTCCTTGGTTTAAGCCAGAGGTCCCCAAACTTGGCAACTTTAAGATGGGTGGACGTCAACTGTTGAAGTCCACAAGTTTTAAAGTTGCCAAGTTTGGGGACTCCTGGTTTAAACAGTAGAAGCCGGCCTTTTGGTTGCGTTGCTAAAATGAGCATGGGGTATTTTGAAAGTGTGGGGCCCAAGCGCTTAGAAGGCTTCCTACTTCCACATTTCTTCAAGGATTCAAGAGATGCTCGAGGAGCGGCTGAAGATGAGGGCTTTCCTCTGAAAGGGACGGAAGCCCAGTTGTGCTTCTAGGGAACACAAACGGCATGGAAAGGAGCACTTCCTCCTCATGCTCCGGTTTTGCCACGGTGTGGGAAGAGTGTGAGGAAGCTGCCAACTCAGGAAAGATTGTTTTAAAACAAAGAAACAGAAGAACAAAAGCCCTGTGTCAGGGTTCCAAATAGCACCCAAAATTAAATCAGAGTCCCAGGCAAAGGATTCCTCAAAGTTCCAATTTATGAAGAGAGCCACGTTGGCACATCTGGGAAAACCCGAATCTGAAAGCTTCCCGGTTACCCCCCTCCCCAGTTGAAAGTCCAAGATCCTGCCCCCCAAACCCACCAATCCATCCCATGGTCCAATCTCCCACTGCCACACTGGAAGATTCCTCCCATCCAGTTCCAGCCAGGTGCAGAGGTGCAGAGACAAAGGATGACCTTTGCTTTCTAGAAAGAATGTTGTTATGGCTACATAGCATCTAACTCCCCACTCAATTTTCCCACCATAGAAAATGCATAGCAGAATAATAGAAGCAGGCCAAAGATCCAAAAGAAAAGATGGCCTCACACCTTGGCTGTCTCATAACCAATTCGGTAGAAGAACCGGCCAGGCTTTCGGGAAGAACGTCGTTCTCCTTTAAAAGCAACATCCTCAAAACAGTTGTTGCTTTAACAAACCCATTTGGGGGGGGATCACATGAGTCTTTAAAGCAGCCACATCACTTTTTTTCAGGAACTCCCATGGCTGCAACCCCCTAGCCTGTCTTAATCGGTTTTGAAGCGTGCCTCCTGGGACCACCGTTCCCCCCCACCCCATACCTGGTTTCTAAGATGCTCAGATTAGTATGTGGCACCACAGAGAGAAACTCAACCGAAGAAGCTCCTGGGATGAGAAGCGAAATGTTTATCAAAGAAAAACAACAACAAGAACTTCAAGAAAATCCAGTTGCCATTTGGAAAAGCCCCATGACCTTGGGCGATGGAGAATCTCCATGGACCTCAGAGGGAAAGGTGTTGGTTCTGGATCAGAGACTCACCTGGTCATTCCTGGGTGTTCGGATGTCTACCGAAGATAGGTTCATTGTTGCCACAGAATTAGTTGTCCCCTTGTTTTGTGTTGGTTCTATCTTTCTTGGTCCTGTTTCACTTCTTTCTTAGATGTACATCTCCCTTCCCCCCTGCCCCCCCCCCCAAGAGTTCAAGGCACCATCTATAACACCCTCCACTCCAATTTGTTCTGCACTGCAACAACAGGTAGACTGGGCTGAGAGAGGTGAAGTGGATGAGAGGTTGCATGGCTAAGGTTGGACTTGAACCTGGGTCTTCCTGGATGTCCAAACATCTACTGAAGAGAAGTCCATCCAAGCCGCAGGAGAAATAAATCTCCTTGTTTTGGCTTTATCTATCCTAGCTCTGACTCTTGATTTCTGTTCACTTCTTTCTTAGATGCGCCTCTCCCTCTTTTCCCCTAGGAGTTCAAGGCACACAACAACCTCTCCTCCATTTTTTTCCTCCACTGGAACTACAAGTTGAGAGAGGTTAACTGGATGAGAGGTTGCATGGCTAAGGCTGGATTTGAACCTGGGTCTCCCCAGCCTCGGTCTGTCACTTTCCTCAAAACACCACCCTGGTTGATGCTGGCTTATCTAAAGCAGGAGTCTCCAACCTTGTCAACTTTTAAGAACTGTGGACTTCGACTCCCAGAATTTAAGACTTTAAACTTTTAAGACTTCGCAAGTCTTAAAAGTTTCCAAGGTTGGAGACCTCTGGTCTAAACTTATCAAGGTTGGATTCTGTATCTTTCTATTTGTGGGACGCAGAGGTACAACACACTGCACCTTAAAAAGCAAATGCCTCTACTTTTTCCCCCAACACATCATCACACAAATTGTGCAAAGTATATCATTTGCCTCTTTGTGCAGTGAGGTGTATGGTGTCCCCTTGCCCCCTCTTCAACAAGTTGATTATGTTTAGCCATTTTTCGGAAGGAACCCGTTCTTCCATTTCTTACTTTACAATATCTCTGGGGCACCAGGAGTACCAAATATAGGCTCTCCATGTTGTAAGAGAGCCTGCCAGACAGAGCCAGTCCTTGCAAGTACTGGTTTGGCAAACCAGATGTAAAATTAACATCCGGTTCACCCAACCCAGTCCGAAGCGGCTGAATCCCACCCTGATGCAACTACTTCTACGAAGAGAAGAGCCAAAAGCTTTGAAAGTTTGGCCAACGGAAGTTTAGTAGTTCCACTCGGTTTACTTTTCATTTGGTTGGCAGCAGAGCTTAGCTTGGCCACATCTTGAGTTTGAACGCGTATCAAATCAAGCCATTTAGAGTGAGGTGGAACTACGTAGTAGGGTATCCTGGCTACAGTTCACCCTGTGCAGTTTTCAGTGAGGAGTTTGAAGTGTTAGTAAAGACACCCACATCTCTCTTGCTCTTAGTAAGTGCACCAAGATGCCTGTCGGGGTGTATTAACAGAAGTTTCTTGAGACGATCAGGAGCCAGTTGGGGAATTATTTGAAGGCAGCCATGGGGCTCAGTTGAACCTCAGGACTGCCCCAAGGGTGTGATGAGCCAATGAGCAGATTTTGTTAGTAAAATTCAGAATAGAGGTAGTCCTCAGTTTATGACCACAATCGAGCCCAAAATTTCAGTTGCTGAATGAGACATTGGCTAAGTGAATCTGGCTTCCCCATTGACTTTGCTTATTCCAGAAGGTCACAAGAGTGGATCATGTGACCCCGGGACACTACGACCGTCACACATGTGAGTCAGTTGCTAAGTGTCCGAATTTTGACCACGTGTACCACGGGGATGCTGCAACGGCCATAAGTGTGAAAACTGGTCGTCAGTCACTTTTTCCAGTGCCGTTGTAACTTTGAACGGTCACTAAATGGACTGTTGTAAGACGAGGACTACCTGCATAGATATAACTCTCACATAACTGGAAAAGGAGCTCGGCCTGAAGGATCGTATCATTTTGGGTGGGCTGGGAAATTATGAATGTCCAAGGGTGAATTATGGAAACTTGATTTTAATGCAATTCTTTACACTTCTCCGGGGATTAAGAAACTTTTCCCCCCCAAATATTTCTCCAGATGTTTTAATTTAAAGACTTCCGAATTGGCTTAAATGCCGATTCTGCGGTTGGAATTTCTGTTGTATCCCGTGTAGCCATATTGGTTATGAAATTGCTGCTACGAGTTCGAATGCTGCAGAAGGTGGTGGCTTAACCTTTGGAATTCAACTAATAAATGTAAACCTTTATTGACCCAACTGGCCTGAAATTGTGTCTTTCTTCTTAACGCCCGTCGGTCAAGCAGGGACCTAAAGGATTAATTTTCTGCATATCTCAATGCTGAAAATCACCGTCGCTTCCTTGATTTATGCTACTGTATTTGAACCAGTGGTGGGATCCTACTGGTTTAACCAGCCCAGTGATCGCATGCACAGTTTAACAAAACTTACCTTCCATCTTACTTCTAGGGAGTAACACAGCTGGGGGTGTGGCCATCCGCCCTGCGCAGTGGTTAGAGTGCAGCACTGCAGGCCACTTCAGCTGACTGCTATCTGCAGTTCGGCGGTTCAAATCTCACCGGCTCAAGGTTGACTCAGCCTTCCATCCTTCCGAGGTGGGTAAAAATGAGGACCCAGATTGTTGGGGGCGATATACTGACTCTGTAAACCGCTTAGAGAGGGCTGAAAGCCCTAGGAAGCGGTATATAAGTCTAACTGCTACTACTACTACTGCTACTACAGGCAAATCAGCTGAGAGGATGTCGGTCAGTAAAGCACAGGGGCAAGTAGGCAGGCCCGCTGGATTGTCCGAGGGAACCGGTTCGCTCCCCAGCTGATCATTGGGGCTACCGGTTCGCCCGAACCAGTCCGAACCGGCTGAACCTCACCCCTGATTTAAACCTCAGGAAGCTGCGTTTCTGAAGCAGATCAGAGCATGGGAAGGACAGGGAAGAAATAACCAACTTTTGGTTAACTTAAAGTAACTCGAAGCTTGAATTACGCTCCTGCGGAAGGCTACATATGGAAACACTGTGCAATGTCGCTAATTTATTAAAGCTTTATCTTTTGGGGACAGCTGTCAGCTGGGGTTCAAGGCCTGACCTCCCGTCCCTTGCTCCACCTCCTGCCAACCTAGCAGTTCGAAAGCAGGCAGATGCGAGCAGAAAAATAGGTACCATTTTGGTGGGAATATAACTCTTCCATGCGCCTTGACTTATAGTCATGCTGGTCACCTTGACCACAGAAAATGTCTTCAGACAACACTGGGCCAAGAAACAGAGATGGACACTACTGTTCTGAGCCAGCTCCCCATACACCACAAACCCTCTGACGTGAACTCAAAAGATTCCTTTATTAGGAATGCCGGCAAAAGTTTCTCCCGCAGGCTAACAAGCCCGTCTGGCAGGGAGATGAATAGTTGTCTGCCACATCTATTCATCTCACCCCCTGCCTTTTGTCCCCAAAGCTAGGGTGGGACTTTGCTAGCAGTGGTGGCTCTTCCATCCCAAGGACCGGCCCATAGATTTCCACTGCTCTCCTCTCCTCTGCCACAGCTATTCATCTCCGCCCCCTTCTGTTTATCTCCAGAGTTAGGACAGGGCTTTGCTAGCAGGGGTGACTCTTCCGTCCCAAGAACTATCCCATAGATTTCCACTGCTCTCCTCTCCTCTGCCTCCTACACATCTGTGTGTCAGGCACTGGGCTCAGCTGTTCCTCCTCTTCCTCATCAGCCACCTCCAGATCTGGGGACTGTTGACTCTCCATCTGAAGGTTGACGGACAGCCTAGGGTCTGCCTCTCTCTCTCTCTCTCTCTCTGACAGCTCCATCCCCTCTTCCCCCTCGGAGCTCTCAGGTTGCCCTGATGCTGACCCTGATTCCCACGCCTCCTCCTTTGATCCGGCTGCTGGAAGCGGTGGCGGCTGGCAGACCACAACAGCTACCTCCTGGAGTTGGACATGACTGGACAGGAGAAAGCTTTATCTTTTTCCTGGAGATTTATCTACCATATCTCAGAGAATGGAATATAGTTTGTTGACCAGATAATTTGATGCGACACCATCATTGTCATAACCCAGTTTCGAGGCTATCCTTCTCTCACAACAGATTTCCCCAAGGACAGAAGTGTAACAAACTAGAGAATATTTAGTCTCCGTAGCAGTTTTCTACTATATCGTAGCTGAGCTGGTAAGAACGTGAGTCGGTTGTCCTTCAAGGTGATTGAATAAACCTGAGGGCTTTTTTAAATGTATTTTTTGGAAAGAAAAGAAGACATGCTGGAAAAACTTTTCTGATTTTATTATGGACGTCTTTAATACTGCCATGAAAACCGTCTGCCGCACAGAATGGGACTATAATGTACAACATAGAAATGCAATCTAAATTACAACAAGGAATTACAAAAAAGGAAAAGTATCTTGTTAGAAAGAAAGTCACCCGGCGTGGCAGTTTTGTCATCCTTCCTCCCCCTCCCTCCGAGGTCAACAGACGGGCACTATGCGAGTTGTAGCTACTTCTACATCCCTTAGAACGGTTATTCCCAGAAGACTCCTAAAGTTGCTCCGAACAGAACAACACGATAAAGACTGTACAGTCCTCAAAAATAATTTATTAACACGGTTTCTAGAAAAGAAATGCTAGTCCTTTTAAAAGGTTTTCCCTTTTTATCCCAGGGGGGGCACAAGAAATGTGCTTTTCACTCTAACCATCTAAGAATACAAAATCCGGCTGAAGGGCTACAAGGAAGAGGTGGTGGAATCCACGACTTCTCTCCCGTTGCAGACCGTGGGGACGTAGACGTTCGCCGAGGCTGGAAGAGGAAGAAGAAAACGGACTTTTAGGTGCCAGAGATCACCACCAACAAGACTCACACTTTTCAGGACCACAGCGGGATGGTTTTGAAACCGAAGGGATCCCCGACGCATAAATATTTAAAAAGGAAAGGCAGCGGTTTGATCACAGGGTCACCGAAGCGATTTTGATTTTGGTTGGCTTCACGCCCCACCCCTTGGAAACCCAGGTGCCAGTGCTGAAAGGATACTAAGGAGGGAAACCAGGAGACTGGGAGTTCTAGTCCCGCCTTAGGCATGGGAACCGGCTGGGTGACCTTGGGCCACTCACCAGGAGACTGTGAGTTCTAGTCCTGCCTTAGGCATGGAAACCAGCTGGGTGACCTTGGGCCACTCACCAGGAGAACAGTGAGTTCTAGTCCTGCCTTAGGTATGGAAACCAGCCGGGTGATCTTGGGCCAATCACCAGGAGACAGTGAGTTCTAGTCCTGCCTTAGGCATGGAAGCAGGCTGGGTGGCTTTGGGCCAATCACCAGGAGACTGTGAGTTCTAGTCCTGCCTTAGGCATGGAAGCAGGCTGGGTGGCTTTGGGCCAATCACCAGAAGACAGTGAGTTCTAGTCCTGCCTTAGGCATGGAAACCAGCTGGGTGACCTTGGGCCAATCACCAGGAGACTGTGAGTTCTAGTCTTGCCTTAGGCTTGGAAACCAGCTGGGTGACCTTGGGCCACTCACCAGGAGAACAGTGAGTTCTAGTCCTGCCTTAGGCATGGAAACCAGCCGGGTGATCTTGGGCCAATCACCAGGAGACAGTGAGTTCTAGTCCTGCCTTAGGCATGGAAGCAGGCTGGGTGGCTTTGGGCCAATCACCAGGAGACAGTGAGTTCTAGTCCTGCCTTAGGCATGGAAACCAGCCGGGTGACCTTGGGCCAATCACCAGGAGACTGTGAGTTCTAGTCCTGCCTTAGGCATGGAAGCAGGCTGGGTGGCTTTGGGCCACTCACCAGGAGACAGTGAGTTCTAGTACTGCCTTAGGCATAGAAGTTGTCTGGGTGGCTTTGGGCCACTCACCAGGAGACTGTGAGTTCTAGTACTGCCTTAGGCATAGAAGTTGGCTGTGTGGCTTTGGACCACTCACCAGGAGACTGTGAGTTCTAGTCCTGCCTTAGGCATGGAAACCAGCCGGGTGACCTTGGGCCAATCACCAGAAGACTGTGAGTTCTAGTCCTGCCTTAGGCATGGAAACCAGCCGGGTGACCTTGGGCCAATCACCAGGAGACCGTGAGTTCTAGTCCTGCCTTAGGCATGGAAGTTGGCTGGGTGGCTTTGGGCCAGTCGCTCTCTCTTACCCCAAGTCACCTCACCGGATGTTAGCAAGGGAAAATAGAAGGGGGAAGGTGGAGATGTTCCCTATCTTGAGTTATTTGTAAAAATAGTAAAGTTGATCTACAACCAAACAAGCATTTGTGACATTTTGCTTTCTCTTACGGCAAGAGAGAAGTTATCAGTGCTCAAGTGAAGAGAACCACGTTTTCCTCGTCAAAGGAAGGAACCTTGTGGAATTTACCTTGGGAATAGCTGGTTCCTGTCCCGCTGACGCTGAACCTGTTGAGGTGCAGCCTGTGAGTGACCACGTTCTTCTGCGGTTGGAAGAGAACGATGTGCACTTTGGGGGCAAACAGGCAGCCCAGGACAACGAAGCCACTCAGGCTGACAGAGATGCACATGGTGGTGGTCTGCACCTGCTCGGAGGGGAAACAAAACAGCGCATGGAATAAAATTGTTGCTAAATTAGAGAGGTCAGCACGGGAGGGGAGTGAATGCTCAGTCCAGATGTTGCCGATAAAATAATGAAAGATGGGCACTCTGCATCCAAGGTAGCCTTCTAGGTGTGTTTAGATGACAATTCCTCTCAACGGCAACCTGTGAGCTGGGAGGGGTCACGACCCTAACACTGCTGAAAATCTCTGTCTGCCATAGACCCAGATTGTTGGGGGCAATATGCTGACTCTCTGTAAACCGCTTAGAGAGGCCTGAAAGGCCTATGAAGCGGTATATAAGTCTACTGCTATTGCTACTGCTATTGCTAGACAAGGTTCACTTCAGTTATTCATTTAGCCCCGGGCTGACTTTTGAAGCGTTTGCAAAAAGGAAGGAAGGAAAGAAAGAAAGAAAGAAAGAAAGAAAGAAAGAAAAGGAAAGAAAGGAAAGAGAGAAAGAGAAAGAAAAGGAAAGAAAGGAAAAAGAAAGAAAAAAAGAAAGAAAGAAAGAAAGAAAGAAAGAAAGAAAGAAAGAAAGAAAGAAAGAAAGAAAGAAGGAAAGGTGTTTCTAACAAAGGGTTAGGATTTGGCTGAAATGATCTCTATCTGCCATAGACGATATTCACTTCAGTTATTCATTTAGCCCCAGGCTGACTTTTGAAGCGTTTGCAGAAAGGAAGGAAGGAAGGAAGGAAGGAAGGAAGAAAGAAAGAAAGAAAGAAAGAAAGAAAGAAAGAAAGAAGGAAGGAAGGAAGGAAAGGTGTTTCTACCAGGGTTAGGATTTGGCTGAAATGATCTCTATCTGCCATAGACGATATTCACTTCAGTTATTCATTTAGCCCCAGGCTGACTTTTGAAGCATTAGCAAAAAGAAAGGAAGGAAGGAAGGAAGGAAGGAAGGAAGGAAGAAAGAAAGAAAGAAAGAAAGAAAGAAAGAAAGAAAGAAAGAAAGATGGAAAGGTGTTTCTAACAGGGTTAGGATTTGGCTGAAATGATCTCTATCTGCCATAGACAATATTCACTTCAGTTATTCATTTAGCCCCAGGCTGACTTTTGAAGCATTTGCAGAAAGAAAGGAAGGAAGGAAGGAAGGAAGGAAGGAAGGAAGGAAGGAAGGCAGAAAGAAAGAAAAGGTGTTTCTAACAAAGGGTTAGGATTTGGTTGAAGTGTCGGCAGAGGCCTTACCCTGTAGTCACTGGATGTCACGTAAAAGATGGGCAGGAATGCCAGCCAGATAATGCAGGTGGTGTACATGGTGAATCCAATAAATTTGGCTTCGTTAAAATTCTCCGGGCACTTCCTTGTCTTGAAGGCGTAGACAGTGCATAGGAGGACCAGGATCACGTCGTAGGTTAAAGAGATGAGCATGCTGGCGTCTTTGACGTTGCATTTCAAGATGACCGTCTGCCTCTTTTCCGGAAGGGTGTATCGGCGAGTGCCCGGAGCTTCCAAAATCAGCCACACGGACACCAGCACGATCTGCACCATGACGAGGCTCAGGCAGATGAGGACTTGGGAGCGCGGGACTGATGAACTTCGGCCTCTGCGCCCCATTCTTCACCCCGTTAAATATCCTGGCGATGCAGTTCGTTTTGGTCAGGAGGGCCGAGTAGCAAACGGCGAAGGACGTCCCCAGGCCCAAACGCCGCAAGGTGCAGATGGCCGGAGAAGGCTTGGCGATGAAGAAGAAGGTCATGCTGTAGGAGAGGAAGACCCCGAAAAGAAGAATGTAGCACAACTCGCGGCTGGAGGCCTTGACCAACGGCGTGTTGTTGTGCTTGATGAAAACTCCCACCACTAGGAAAGTACAAATGAAGCCCAAGCAGGCGATGGAGACCGGCCCGATGGACCAGGCATCTTCCCACTTGATGTAATCTTCCGGGAGGTCGTAGCAGCTGGCCAGATCCAGGCTGGGCCACCGTCCTGGGCCACAGTCCCTGCAGGTGAATTCGTCCACCAGGTACTCAAAGGTCTCGCAGGGAATGCAGATCCAGCAGCAGACATCTCCCGGTTGCATGTTCTTCATCTCGTTGGGCGCGCATGGGTCGCTACACTGGGCCACGGGGACCAGGCCCCTGGACCAGTGAATGGCGTTGACCTCCAGGGTCAAAGTTTCGGCCCACTGTCCCACTTTCAGGTAGGAATAGCGGCCTCCGGCTTGCTGGAAGTTGAAGACGTTGTATCGGCCGATCCCGTCACCGTAGATGTCGAATTTAACAAGGTTGTCGGCAGATTTTGAAGAATGGAAGGGAGCTGTGGAAACAGGAAGGAAAGAGGTTTTTCCTATTACGGGCCTGTATTGTTGTAGAGTGATAAACAAAATATATGTGAGTTAGAAGAAGAAAGGACTTAGCAGTTAGCAATAGCAGTTAGACTTATATACTGCTTCATAGGGCTTTCAGCCCTCTCTAAGCGGTTTACAGAGTCAGCATATCGCCCCCAACAACAATCTGGGTCCTCATTTTACCCACCTCGGAAGGATGGAAGGCTGAGTCAACCTTGAGCCGGTGAGATTTGAACTGCCGAACTGCAGCTAACAGTCAGCTGAAGTAGCCTGCAGTGCTGTAGTACTTGTAGTACTTGATCTAGCAAACAACTTTCTGGGACAAATTAAGATGAATCCTTGCTAATTGCATATAAAACCACACACAGCTTTTGTTCCCGATGAAACAAAGCTCAACAAACTAATCTTGCTGATTACAGGTTACACATTAACAGAGTTGGAAGGGACCTTGTAGGTCATCTAGTCCAACCCCCCCCCCCCCCGCCCAAGCAGACCTAACATCATTTCTGATAGATGGCAGTCCAGTCTCTTCTTGAAAGCCTCCAGGGATGAAGCTCCCACAACTTCTGTTCCATGGGTTGATTGTTCTCACTGTCAGGAAATTTCTCCTTCCCTTCCCCTTCCCTCTGCCTTATAGAATGCAGAATAACAGAGCAGGAAGGGAGCTTGTAGGTCATCTAGTCCAACCCCCTGCCCAAGCAGGAAACCCTACACCATTTTTAACAGATCTCAATCCAGCCTCTTCTTGAAAGCCTCCAGTGATGAAGCTACCACAGCTTCTGAAGGCGACTTCTGTTCCATGGGTTGATTGTTCTCACTGTCAGAAAATTTCTCCTTCTTTCAGGTGGAATCTCTCCTTGGTCAGTTTCCATCCATTATTCCTTGTCTGGCCTTCTCTCTTTCCACCCTCTACCCTCTCTCTCTCACTCTCTCTCCTCCTCTCTCTTCTCCCCTCCTCTCCCTCTCTCTCCCTCTCCCTCTCCCTCCCTCTCTCTCTCCCTCTCTCTCTGTACAAGACAAATAACCTCATTTCTCCAGAACTGAACACAAAACAAATTCCCAAGAAACTGCATAGCAGCTGACACGCTTTCTGAAATCCCTCTGTACCCTTTCCAGAAACGTAATCCAGCTCTCCAATCCTCTCAAAAGGCCCCCTGGATAATCCTGACAGGGAATTCTTAAAAACCCTTTTTCTGCATTCCTGGTAGCTTCAGTTGCCATAGTTACTGGGGGAGTCTGGGATCTTGCACCGACCCAAATTGGCAAGCCCACCCCCGCACCCCCCAAAGGCAAAAACGAACACCCCAACGTCCTGTCAATCTCGGCAACACCTACAAATTTTAAGGAGAGGTGTTGCTGTTTGACTTTCACCTTGAGAAAAAGGATCTCGGATGGACGACCCTTTGGCCCTTTCCCATCGGAAGGTGATCCCGGCAACAACACAAGACCCCTGGGTGAAAAAATGGAACGAGTCGGCATCTGCCCGGTTGATGGCGGATGCAATTTGGAGTTTCAGGGGAGGCTGTGACTTTGCAAGGTTGTTCCTGTCACAATCGATCATCCCTCAGCCTCCTCGTTAACTCCCTGCCTCTGGTTCGGTGTGCCGGAGCAATTTGTAGTGGCTCATCATTAAAGGATGATACCTCATTACCCCGGCCACCTGCTTTTACTTCACAGGGCAGCCATTATGTAAATGGAGACATCACCACTAAGCCTGAGGAAAGATCAGGGCCTCAAAAGATGATCAGAGCCCAAGAAGGCTGCTTGAAGGCGAGCGTCTCTACGGGATTCGGTCCAAAGAATCAGGAAGATGATGGTGAACTGAATGTAAGGTTGACCCCTTTCCTCCTCCCACTAGAAAGGAAGCCTACTGGTCTTCTCCACCTTCTCAACCTGGGACTTTAGAAGAAACTAAACCTGGAGCTTCTCCTCCCTGAGGTGGCGCAGTGGTTAGAGTGCAGTATTGCAGGCTACTTCTGCTGACTGCCGGCTGCCTGCAATTTGTCAGATCGAATCTCACAAGGTTGACTCGTCCTTCCATCCTTCCAAGGTGGGTAAAATGAGGACCCAGATTGTTTTGGGGCAAGAGGCTGACTCTATAAACCGCTTAGGGAGGGCTATAAGGTAAAAGGTTCCCCTCGCACATATTTACTTGTTGTTCCCGACTCTAGGGGGCGTTGCTTATCTCCGTTTCAAAGCCGAAGAGCCAGCACTGTCCAAAGACGTCTCCATGGTCATGTGGCTGTCATGACAAACGGCAAAGGCGCATGGAGCGCTGTTCCCTTCCCTCCAAAGGTGGTTCCTATTTTTCTACTTGCATTTTTTACCTGCGTTCGAACTGCTAGGTTGGCAGAAGCTGGGACAAGTCATGGGAGCTCACTCCGTTACGTGATGCTAGGGATTTAAACTGCCCAACTGCCGACCTTTCTGATTGACAAGCTTAGCATCTTAGCCCCTGAGCCACCATGTTTAGACTTGTATGCCATGTACTGGGCTATAAAGCCCTGTAAAGCGATATATAAGTCTAAAGGCTGGTGCTATGTTTCCCTGAGAATTTCTCCAGGTAGAAATCTGCGTTTGGGATCCTTTTGGGATGGAAAGAAGAAGGGATCAGCAACCCCGCTCAGATTCTTCCTAGTCGATTTGAAGTCTCCTCCTCCCCATCTATTAAAATGAGAGCCTTGCGTGTGAATTTTCACGCCCCCCCCCCCTTTGAATAAAATGAGATGGGGCTCCTATGGACATTCCAGGGGGGGCTCGAACGAAGCCAAGAGGTCAGTCACAAATACGCAGTGGAAGTCCTTGTAAAAGGGGGCAGAGCTTCAACTGGACAATCACGGCTGTCCTCGTGAGTGTTTGGACCCCCACACTCTGCAAAGCCCCCCCCATCAGCGCAGATCTGTCCGTTGGCCCGGAATTTATGGGTGTTGTCCGTAAATTAGGTCACACACAACTTTGGAAGGGTTTATGGGACTGAGATGATCTGGGCCTCTTGAATTCCCAACATTTCCTGACCCACATTTTAATCCGTTGATTGTGTTGGGCGTGTTCTTAAATTGCAACACCATGTCATGTATTTCACATAAATACATTTTGGAGAATTTATTCTGTACCAAACACTGCATCCGTTGATTTCCACAAAATTTGGAGGTTTTTTGGTTCATTTGCTAATATTTGGTGGGGGGGAGGTTATGGTTAAAGAAGAGAAAGAATAATCACGATTGCAACTGTTGTTTTGAGAAAGAAACGCGTCCGGTTTGATTCCTAATTCCCAAGTTCCCCCTCTGAAATTTTAAGCACCGATGCCTGGGGGTTGATAAGAGTCATTTAATTTGAAGTTATTTGCGCTGGGAAATAGGTTGCACACAAAGCAGCCAGCGTTGCGGGCTAATTTATACCGGCAATCAAATTCTAATTACAAAGGAAATGAAAAGCCAGCCGCTTCACTCCACCCCTGGGCCTGTTAAAGGTGAATCTTAACACAAGGGGCTTCTCGTGCGGTCCGTGAAGGGGATGGAACCACAAACGTCCAGCGCGCTTAACAGGCCATCAGAAAGGAGGAAAGGGACGGTTTCCACTGAAACCGGTAGCCTTGTTAAAGTTGCCATTGTGCCCGCTTTAAGGAGGGTGAGTGGCATTTCATTGGAGTTTTCCTCTGAAACTCAAAGGGAAACCACGATTCATGGCTTAAGGGTTATGTCTGGCAGGGGGCTGGCTCAATGCTCTCTCTCTCTCTCTCTGTGTGCATGTGTGTGTGTGTATGCATTTTTTTGCTGATAAATAAATAAAGGGAGACTAGTATAGATCTATTTCAAGCTATTCAGCTCTCATCAGCTAGCCATACCCTTACTGGGATTTGAACTTGGGCTGTTTTTACGTATGAGGCAGTTGTGTTAACCTCTAAGCCAATGGTTTTCCTGCTGGAAGGCTCCAGGAATGGGGGTTTGAAAGGCAAAAGGGAAACAGTGCCAGATGCTTTCACAAAGCACTATATATACCAACTACCTCGACTTATGACCACCATTGAGTCCAAAGTTTCTGTTGCTAAGTGAGGCATTTGTTAAGTTTTGTCCTGTTTTAGGACCTTTCTTGCCACAGTAGTTAAGTGAATGACTCCAGTTGTTAAGTGAATCACCAGGTTGTTAAGTGAATCCGGCTTCCCCATTGATTTTGCTTGTCAGAAGGTCGCAAAAGGGGATCACGTGACCCTGGGACACTGCAACCGTCATAAATACAAGCCAATTGCTAGGCGTCTCAATTTTGATCACACTGTTCTGACCGAGGCTTCCTGAGAGCCTGAAGCAAACTCCTTGTTCTGACAAAACCCCTTTTTACTAATTTGCTGTGATTTCTTCTCCTTCACATCCAGCAAAGTCTTTCGAGGGAGGATTTACAGTCACAGACCTTATCTGGCTTGGAGAGCTGCCAGGCCGATCTCTGCAGAACTTGGCAAGGAGTCTCGGAGAGTCACAAACCAATGAAGTGAACTATTTGCCTCCTGCAAACTCCACTCCCCTTTTGCTCCCCTTTTATTCCCTCTGGGAGGGGCCATTCACCGTCCACCTGTGGCCTCACTCCCAAGTCGACCCTTGTTCTTTAGCTGCTCCCTTCATCTGGCAGCTCTGTGCATGTGCACACTGGGAACAGGCTCCAGCTGTTCCTCTGCCCCACTGATGTCTGACTCCGAAGGCAGCTGATAACTGTCAGACGGCCCTGGCCCCCTCTCTGCCTCTGACACAGAGCCCTCATCCGAGCCTTCCCCAGACTCCAGGACTGGCCCATCTTCCTCCCCAACATCCTCACTGTCCGAATCTGCTGCCAGCTACAATACCTGTGACCACAGGGATGCTGCAATGATCATAAGACTGAAAAAGAGTCGTAAGTCACTTTATCCAGTGCTCTTATAACGTTGAATGAACCATTGTAAGTCGAGGGCTCCCTGTATTCACAATTTGCCAGAAAGAGAAGCAGAGTCCCCATTCCCAAGGGTTTCATGCCTGTACGCAGACATGCCTAGAGGAGGAGAGGTCCCGACTTTAGCTCCGTGTTGGGCCTCTGAACTGCAGTCTTTATTTAATTTTGTATATATGTATAGCAAACGTTGAGCTGGTAACCTAAATCCACCTCACTGGGAACAAGCAATAACCTTCGTGCTCAAACTTTCCCAAAGGCTCCTGAGAAGCAGACAGAACTTTTTGTCCAACAGGGCTCTTATTAGTAAATAATAATAATAATAATAAGGATAATAATGGAGTTATTCAATTAAATTAGGATAGTAGGTCCTGGGAGAATTGAGGGATGAAGTCTCCTCTGAGCGAATGAATGAATGAATGAAAGAATTCTAGAAGTGCTAATCCTACTTATTCCTTGCAGCAAGAGGGCAGCAAAGAACACAGAGAGACTCAATGCTCTCAAAAGCAAACGAAACAATATTAATGATTAAAAAAAAACATAATACTTGACTATTTAACTACCAGGAATAGGTAGGATCTGCAAGTCGCCTTGATGAATGGAGCTAATTTTGTTGCAAAATCCTGAGTTGCAAGGAAGGCTTTGGAACTGAATGTATCGGAACTTTCTTAAAAACCTCCAAACCCATTTTATACCCTTCCCCCTGTTCCATTTAAGGACTGGGACATAAAGAGGGCAGCCCTCGAAATATTTGGCATTTTCTCTCTCTCTCGCTTGGACTTTCCGAAGCGATATTCTATTCTGTGAAGCTGTTTCTAAGCTGCACATTCGGATAAATCTGGATCGGTCACCAAGTGTGATTTCCTGACTAATTTGTCTTTATTTTTTTTTGGAAAAGTTTTTTTTTATTTTTTGATAACCACTCTTACACTCTAAGTTTAATGATGTAAGAGTGGTTATCAAAAAATAAAAAAAACTCCCCAAAAAAGACAAATTAGTCAGGAAATCACACTTGGTGACCGATCCAGATTTATCCGAATGTGCGGCTTAGAAACAGGTTCACGGAATAGAATATCACTTCGGAAAGTCCAAGCAAGAGACAGAAAATGCCAAATATTTTGAGGGCTGCCCTCATGTGGGTACAGTCTTTGTGGCATCCTGTTTAACAGTCACATCATTTTTAATCTATTTTTTATCTTGCCTTTACGTTTACATTTCAATTGCCTTCTGATTCCACTCCTCCCCGACACTTCTACGTTCTTTTCCAAATTGTTCAATGTTCTGTTTCCTTTTGTCTATATTCATTTTCTGACTAATTTGTCTTAGGGGGTCTAAGTTCGTTCATACATGATACTTCAGCAGCTTAGGTACACATGTAAAACATGCCCAACTAGGAATCGGTTGATTAAAGAGTTGCGATTGTAACGTGCGTCTTCTTGAGATGATTCTGTAAAGAATTCAAAAGGTGGAATCCAGTACAGGATGAAGGAAGATATCTCACTCTCTCTTATATTTCACATTACATAAAAACACTGGTCTTTTATCTTGAGGTGGGCAGACTTTCAGTCTTGTGGAAGCGACTCTTTTTTAAAAAAAAATACTTACTTTCCCCGTTGTCCCAAAGGTGCTTTTTCAAGAGACAACTGGACTCTATTTGTTTCGCTTCTCATCCAAGAAGCTTCTTCAGACGTGAAGAAGTGAAGTGTCTTCAAAGAAAAAACAAGAAGGTCCAGTTGCCTCTTGAAAAAGCACCTGACAGTGATGGGATTCAAATTTTATTCTTACTACCGGTTCTGTGACTGTGGCTTGGTGGGCTTGGCAGAAGGATACTGCAAAATCCCCAGTCTTTCCCCACTCCTGGCGGAAGGATACTATGAAATTCCCCATTCTCTCCCCACCCCACTAACCTGCTTTCCAACTCCATTCTCCTGTGCAGAAGAAGACCAGCGATCAGCTGGGACTCGGGAGGCAGAGGATAGATGGGGGCGGGGCCAGCCAGAGGTGGTATTTGCCGGTTCTTCAAACTACTCAAAATTTCCACTACCGGCTGAATCCCACCTCTGCTTTGGGACATCCATGATCCGGATGATGGAGAATCTCCATCGACATTTAGTTTCCCCATCGTATCAAAAGAGGAATTGTATTGTATTTTTATTTATTTGTCTTGTATGCCACCCACTCCCGAAGGACTCCGGGCGGCTCACAATAGACAAGGGAAAGGGGGAAAACTAGACAAAGACAACACTTTAAAAACAAAACCACAACATTCACAATTTCTGTGGAGGTAGATGCTTCTCAGCTCCCCCCAGCCTGCTGGAGCAGCCAGGACTTGGTGGCTTTGCGGAAGGCCGGGAGGGTAGTAAGGGTCCAGATCTCGACAGGGAGGGCTGGAGCTGCAACAGAGAAGGCCCTCCCCCCGGGGGGTCGCCAGCCGACATTGGCTGGCAGATGGAATCTGGAGGAGACCTAACCTGGAATCCCTATCAAATCAAGGGCAATTCCTGCTCTCTGCTTCCATGGACCTTTATATGGTTCCCCATAACGCCTGAGACGCCCCCCCCCACCCCTTCCACTTTCCAATATAAGCAGTCAACATTCCAGGATTTTTATCGGTTAACCCACATCCTAAATCCCGTTGACCTTGTGTAGCATGAGGAATCTGTCAAGGTCAACTAGGCCTTGATGCTTAAGCTACGATTCTGAACCTGGCCACCGTCGGTGCAAGCCAGCATTCCAGCCAAGTCCCCGCAACACACAGGACATAACTGCCAGGTAAGTTCTTCAGGTCTGCTTTGTATTCTGTGTCAGTACAGATTCTCTCACACGGACACACCCCTCGTCCCAGCAGAGACCAAAGACCATCGCATGCCATCGCTTCGCTTCTCAATATTTTGCTCCACTGAATCATTTCGAGAGCAATCATGAAACCTCGGGGGGGGGGGAAATGATAGAGGAAGCCTGCCGTCTTTCACTGCTAAAATAACGGGAGGGTCGAGCCAAGGAGAAACGGAAGGTGGCGGAAGGCTGAAGCGAACAATCTTTCCGAAAAGGGTGTTAATGATGCCTTTAACATTCACATGAATGCCAGATTTCCTGTCTGAGACACGGACCTGTCAAAAAATTAGGCGAGAGCACCAATCTTGGGGAAGCACCTTGAAGTTCAGAGCCTAAGAGACTCTTTTAATTTTTAGCAACAAATACGCTCAACATTTGTTGGAGAGTTATAGAAGGGGGGAGGGGGAATAGTTTAAATTTAAATACAGTAGAATGATGAGGTTATGGATGGCTGGTCCTTAAGACGATATTGCTTCATAAAGTTCCTGGTTTGCAACTTGGTGAAATCAAAGCTGAAAGAAACATTTGACCCCTGAAATTATTTCTATTAAGTCCAGGAAATAGATTGGTTAAATAAAAGGCCCGGGCGTGGATCTCATTTGACTATTTCTATTGTAAGACCTCGGTGGCATGGCGGGAGAAGAAAGGGTCAACCATCTAACTCCATTACTGGTTTTCCAAATTACATGAAGTAAGACATTTCCTTGAGAAATGAGGGTTTTTTTTTTTTTAAAAAAGAATTGTACAGTTCTCCTCAAACTTGTAGGAAATCTAAATATGTAAAGTGAAACAACAGAGTTGTAAAGGACCTTGGACGTCCTCTAGTCCAGCCCCCTATTGAAGCAGGAGATCCTAACTCAAGCAGGAGATCCTATACCATTTCAAATTGCTGTCCAACCTCTTCTTGAGAACTTCCAGTGTTGGAGCATCCACAACTTCTGGTTGCAAGCTTTTCCACTGGTTAATTGTCCTCCCTGTTAGGAACTTTCTTCTTAATTCTAGATTGCTCCTCTTCTTGATTAGTTTCCATCTGTTGCTTCTTGTCCTGTTGCTTCAGGACAGCAAGTGATAATGACATCGCACTCATAATGATGATGTCATTGCTCCAATCCATGTGCCAGAGTTTTCTCATCTTGGTTCGGTTTATGGTCACCTGTGAGATATAGTAGTATAGTTTCTCTCTCTGTCTCTCTGTCTCTCTCTCTCTCTCTCTCTCTCTCTCTCTCTCTCTCTCTCTCTCTCTCCCTCTCTCTCTCTCTCTCCCTCCCTCCGTCCCTCCATCCCTTTTGAGTCAAGATAAAGATATGTGTGTGGCCAATAAAACATTGCTAACAAGATCAATGCACTTCTCTGAAACTGATTCCTATTCAGGATTAGATTGAGATAATTTAAATATATTTAACACCTGAGTGCTGCTTTGGAAATCTGCCTGATAAACATTCACGGAAGCATCTGATCTTCTAACTATCGATTCTACAAATCCTACAGCAAATAAAAGGCAAAGGATGAGGCCCAGCAAAAAATGAAAGACCTCTTGGAAGTACAATAAGAGTTCAACTGCCTCCTAGGATGGGACGCTGCAGTGGGGTGTGGCTGGGCTATTTCCAGCATAAGTAGGATGGGAAACTTTTTGAACGCTTGCTGAGTTTCTCGTCCAGCTCAGGCAATGGGGATAGAGGTGGCCCGGAGAAAGGGAAGAGGAAGATGATGGTCCTGCACTGCGGTGGCTCCTTCCCCAACATAGAGCAGACTTTGACCAAGCAAGAGGATGAGAAGATAAGAAGCCGCCCAGAAGCTCCTAAGACCCACAAAGGGTTCTACTTCCATTGCCCCCCCCCCCTATGGCACATATTCTCCCTCCCCCACTTCCTAGCAATCTGAATGCAAAGGGAGCTGTCCATGGTGCTGTTGATGTTTCTGGCAAGAGGGTGGAGGAGAAAGTGCTGATGCCACAACAGATGCCACAACCCAGGATGTGTCAAAATCATCAAGAAGGCTGCCCTGACACTGGGATGGAATTCAATTTCCAATGCTCCTGGGTGGACAGCCCTGTGCATCAGCAATGGTGAGCCCCACCCTGATCTCTCATTGCTTCAGCTTCTAGACTGGAAGTCAAATGCCCAATGATAATAGAGTAGAGAGGAGTGGAATAGAATAGAATTAATATAGAATAGAATTAATATAGAATAGAATAGAACATAATTCTTTATTGGAATAGAACAGAAAACATCAAAACTAATGCTGAACATTTCACCAAGGGTGCTATCAGCAGTAGCATCTTTTACAGATCTAATATATATATATATATATATATATATATATATATATATATATATATATATATATATATATATATATATATATATATTGTCACTATATATATATAGTGTCACAACCCCTGGTAAGCCCCAATTATGGGAGGAAGCTAACTGCTTCCATCATCTGTCAATCGGCTCGTCACAAGAGTCAGCACAAATAAAAAAAAAACCATATATATACATACATACATACATACATACATGTGTGTGTGTGTGTGTGATAGGTATAGAGAGATAGAGATAGAGATATATAGAGATGATAGATAGAGAGAGAGATAGAGAGACAGACAGACAGACACAGAGATGATAGAGATAGATGGATGGATGGATAGATGATAGACGATAGAAGATAGATAGACAGATAGAGATACATGTAGATATAGACAGAGAGATAGATTTTGATTATTTTCCTTTTCCATTTAGTCGCTCACCAAAGGACATAATCTAGGAGCAAATGCTGTACATATAATGGCCCTTCCCTGAAGCCTATTCAGTTGATATGATGAGAGAGTTAAAAATAACAACATTAGCTGGGTTCAGGATTCCCTCCCTTCATATTTTTTCCACTGCAGAATCAAATTATGTGCCTGCTTATTTTATGGCTAAAAAAAATAAACCTCACCTCAGATTCCCTGTTCTCCTTCCCTGGGCTTGTTTAAGAGTTCACTGGGTTTTTAAAAAAACAAACATAAATGTGGGTGTTGTGTTGAAACATGCATCCATGGTCTGGAAATGAAGTGGGGGACGATGTAAATGAATTCTGCACATTGTTATGATTGAGAGAAAAATAATGGCTGTCAGTTATATAAGGATATGAAGAAAACCCTACACACACACAGACACACAAATGCACACACAGCTGCCCTGTATTTTATTTCCAGAATTTCTGTTTGGAGGAAACCATTCAAAGATCTTGATCTTAGCTTTTAAATTTCCAACCTTTTCTTGTGTTGAATGCATTCTAGTTGTAAGGTTTAATGTAGATACAAACCTACACAATATATTAGGACTCACATGTGTTGGTTTGTCTGAGATCAGTCTGCCTAATATCTGATGTCTACAGTGATATGTGTCTGTGTAGAGAAAAAGAAAGAAGAAAAATGTTTCCTTTCCTTTCCCCTCCCTCTATAATAATAAAAAGTTAAACATTTGTTTCTTTTCAAAACCATTTGTGTTTTAGCTTTACTTCAAAGTCAATTATCATATTTTTCAAAGAAAGTCAACCCCAAATTCCACTGAGGCTCCTAAATGCATTGATTTTTTTTTCCAGTTCAGGTAGATTAGATCACTTTAAATCTTTTTAATGCTCTTTAACACTCCGTGGTTTGAATGATGTCTTTACATTTCCGGAGAGGGTTGAAAACTGGGAAAAACTGTGTGCATGAAAGGCAGATATTTCTTCCGCCATTTCTTTTCCCACTAAATCAAATTACATCCCAATTATATGAGACAGAGAAACGTGAACTGCCTTGTCATCTGGTAGATTGGCCAAAGTGGATGGAGCTAATCATGAAACTTCATGAATACGTCCGGATAAATTCCCTTGTAAAGGATACAGAACTGCTGGCTGCAGTCTTATTCCAGAAATCTCTCTCTCCCCACCAGTTTCCCAGGCTAATCCAGAAGAGCCATCGAATCAAGATCATGTGAATCATTAGCACCTCTTAGAATCCTGCATCCAGTTTTGGACACCATATTCTAAAAAAGATGTGGAGACGCTGGAAAGAGTGCAGAAAAGAGCAACAAAGAGGATTAGGGGACTGGAGGCTAAAACATAGGAAGAAGGGTTGCAGGAATTGGATATGTCTCGTCTAGTGAAAGGGGATTCAGTGGCTCAGATGCTGAGCTTGTCAATCAGAAAGGTCGGCAGTTCGGAGGTTCGAATCCCTAGCACCAGGTAACGGAGTGAGCTCCCGTTAGTTCTCCCAGGTTCTGCCAACCTAGCAGTTCAAAAGCAAGTAAAGAAATGCAAGTAGAAAAATAGGAACCACCTTTGGTGGGAAGGGAACAGCGTTCCATGCACCTTCAGTGTTCAGTCATGCCGGCCACATGACCACAGAGACGTCTTCGGACAGCGCTGGCTCTTCGGCTTTGAAACGGAGATGAGCACCGCCCCCTAGAGTCAGGAATGACTAGCACAGATGTGCGAGGTAAAGGAGAGCCTTTACCTTTACTTTTGGTCTAGTGAAAAGAAGGACCAGGGATGATCAGCCTTCCAATGCCAGAGGGGCTGCAACAAAGAAGTGTGTGTGTGTGTCTGTGTGTGTGTGTGTGTGTGTGTGAGAAATTATTTTCCAAAGCAC
The DNA here is from genome assembly GCF_009769535.1 of Thamnophis elegans. NCBI lineage: Eukaryota > Metazoa > Chordata > Lepidosauria > Squamata > Natricidae > Thamnophis > Thamnophis elegans. The sequence continues at coordinate 84,741,238 of NC_045547.1, forward strand.
CAGACAAGACAAGACAAGAAACAATGGAGGGAAACTAATCAAGGAGAGAAGCGACCTGGAATTAAGGAGAAACTTTCTAATAGTGAGGACTATTAGGACCAGTGGAACAGCTTCCCTCCACTAATTGTGGGTATTCATCACTGGAGGCTTTTAAGAAGAGACTGGACAGTCTGAAATGGCATAGAGTCTCCTGCTCAAGCAGGGGGTTGGACTAGAGGACCTCCAAGGTCTCTTCCAACTCTGTTATTCTGTTATCCTGGGATCTCTTTATGGTTTCCAGTCTATGTTTGAAGAAGATTTATCTCTGTTGTGCTTTTTGAAACGATCCAAGATCCAACGCACTCTGCTTCCTAATGCACTAAGCATGTTTTTCAGCAGCCCCATCACTATTCATAAGGAATCCTTGGCACTACTAACCATTCCACCCATTCGCCATCTTCCTTACACGGCCTTGTATTTATCCCTCATTCCTAAGAGCTCCTTGCTGGCAAGCTACTTTTGGAGAAACCTGGCCTGATTTCATAAGGTTTCCACCGTATTTAAATATATCGATTCAACTGAGAATCTTTAAAGTTTTCAGTTTTCAACAACATCAAGTTGATGCGCCTTGAACAAAAGACAGCTATTTTGCCGGAGAAATAAGCACAGAATATGCAAGGTGCTTTCTTAGTTTGTTAACCTCTAATTTCCAGAGCGATCTGCAGGAAAACTGCAAGGACATTAAAAAAATGAAAACAAAATAGAGTTGCGTAGCCTTGAATTAATTCACAGAGTCACATTTGGGCAAGTTCCTAATTTGAAGAATTAACTGGAGGCAAAGCTTTTTGCAAGCCGGGTATTGCGCCAAGAAATAAATCAGATGGAAAATAATTCTACCATATGCTAACGAAAGCATGAACAGTTTCAGCTAAGCACTTTTTAAAAAAAAGTTATGTAAACTACTCTCTGGATTAAGAATACGTTTCATGCCTTTTTAACTTAAATTTGTAGGTAGCGCAGAATTTGTACTTACAAACAGATTACTACTAAAAATGGTGGATGGAGTTATCCTTCTTTGAGCTGACAAACTCTGAAAGCATGCAACGCATTTTCATAAACTTCTGGAAAAAAGGCTGTTGGTTAAAACAGGCACAGCTTTAGGGGTGCATAAAAATATTGTGTAACTTCAGTAGTTCATTGTCTTGAGGAAGGACAATGGAAGGATGATGCTTTCTGCCATTTTGGACAATTTATGGTTCCGAGTATGGCAGGAAACCAGCCACTGTTTAAGCTCGTCTTGTGAAGACAAGGCAATCATAGAACCATAGAGAGCAAAGACCAGAAACGTCCAGCTTTTGAGATGATGTCACGTTCTAAGAATGCTGAAATTGTCTTTTGTTTAACCCAGGTTTAGGGTTTATCCCGTTGTGTGGAAACACTCTGACATACCAAGTAGTTTTCACTTCCATCTAAGGCTGAAGGAGGCTCAAAAGGACAAAATACTTTTCTGGAGACTTGATTTTCTATATTGGACAGAAGATGTATCATTATAATAGGAGTGGTGCGGGGGCCTAGAGGTGGCACTCTCGCCTCACAATGAGGGGGCTGTGAGTTCGATCCTAGGTAGAGGCAGATCCTTCTCTCTCTGGGCACAATGAGAATCTATCTGCCGAACAAAGCTCCACTCTGGCGACAGGGACGGCATCTGGCCAGTAAAAACCCAACTCCCCCCACACACTTTTTTTTTCTTTTTTAAAAAAGAGCTATTGCAGTAAAATGGCTAATTTCAGGAAAACGAAAATAGTTCCCAGAACAAACCCCGATTCACGCGATAGTGGAACTGGGCCATTTTATACTGTGGTGTAAATTAATTTCTTCCCTGCTTCGCCTGCTTTACGGGACAATTCTTGTGGAAGGGTAAACAATATATGCCTGCTGTCAGGTTATCAGATGGGGATGAGGAGACCCCCCCCTGCATAGCAATAGCAATAGCACTTAGACTTATATACCGCTTCATAGGGCTTTCAGCCCTCTCTAAGTGGTTTACAGAGTCAGCATATCGCCCCCACAGTCTGGGTCCTCATTTCACCCACCTCAGAAGGATGGAAGGCTGAGTCAACCTTGAGCTGGTGAGATTAGAACCGCTGAACTGCAGATAACAGTCAGCTGAAGTGGCCTGCAGTGCTGCATTTAACCACTGCGCCACCTCGGCTCTCCTTTAAACTCTCAAATCTTGTGACTCAAGAAACAAACCCGTCTAACAAAGTCCTCAAATGTGGGTTACGCATTTCTGTGACACGCAGAAGGTGAATTTTTGTTGGTTTACCTCTATTTTGCTTTCCCGCAAGGAATTAAGGTGGGATATGTGTTTTTAAAAATAATTTATGAAATCTTGTGAGGTTGGTCAGGTTGAGAATGGGCCCAAACGTATCTAGTGACTTCGATGGTTGATGGATAACCTTGTACTCCAAGCGTAGGCCAGGTTTTTCAATGACGGGGACTACATCTTCCATAAGTCCCAGCTAGTATGACCAATCATCAGAATTATGGAACCCCATAGGCTAAACTCACACAGCCCTGCTCCAAATATCAAACTAAGACCTTGTTGAAGGACTTTCTTTCAAGAAACATTTTGACCTGGATAAAAATGATCATTTTCACAGTCAGCTTCCCCTTTAAAATATTGTCACCACAGGACCTTTCTTATAAAGGGCCTTTATTTCAGAAAGCTGCCCTTTAAATTTATTTAATGTAATACTTTTATTTTTGGCTCCGCTCTTGTATATTCCTTTGTCAAGCAAAGTTCTAAATAAAATAAAAAGTTCTAAATAAAACAAAAAGTTCTAAATAAAATAAAAAGTTCTAAATAAAACAAAAAGTTCTAAATAAAATAAAAAATTCTACATAAAATAAAAAGTTCTACCTAAAACAAAAAGTTCTAAATAAAATAAAAAGTTCTAAATAAAACAAAAAGTTCTACATAAAATAGAAACATAAATATTTTTAGCCCTCATGAAGACATTTTTCAGGTTGGCCGTTCACTTTTTGTCCAAGGAAATACGGCCACCGTATCTTGCGATGCAGCCCTCCGAACGCCTTCCTTGAGAAAGGTCTTGGGAAGGACAACTCAACACTCTTGACTAGCCTCTTGATGCCAAACTGGGGGCATTTTAAAGGAAGCCACTCTGTGCCCAGTTTTTCCTGCCTCTCTTAGCAAAGGCTGCTTGCTTTTGACACAAAATGTCCCCTCTTTCTGGAATGGCCCATTGGAAACAATAAACTGGTGGCCTTCATTTCATTTCTAGGATGAGGAGGAGAGCAGCTGTTAAAATAAAAGATGGGTTTGTTTTTTTTTGCTCCAACTATACGGGAAAGCAGGTTCCCTGTTTTGTGGTCACTAAAGTGTTCGCTAAAACCTTTGGAAGGGTAGCTAAAAATACGAACTGCATTGGCTCTCATGCGGCTTTTTCTACATGCAAATTTAGCATTTATTAACTCATAACTTTTATTTTTAGTAGTGTTTTTACTGAGTAGTGGTGGTTCGTGGTGACATTTGTTATTTTAGCTGTTTAGCGCTATTTGTTGTATTTTAAACGTTCGTACGGCTAGGAAATAATGCTTCTTGAAAAATCCACCTCTACCCCAAATGGCTTAAAAGGTAAAGATTCCCTTCACACAACTGTGCCAGTCGTTCCTGACTCTAGGGGGCGGTACTCATCTCCGTTTCGAAGCCGAAGAGCCAGTGCTCTCCGAAGACGTCTCCGTGGCCATGTGGCTGCCATGACTCAATGCTGAAGGCGCACGGAACGCTGTTTTCTTCCCACCAAAGGTGGTTCCTATTTTTCTACTTGCATTTTTTACATTCTTTCGAACTGCTAGGTTGGCAAAAGTTGGGACAAGTCACGGGAGCTCACTCCATTATGCGGCACTAGGGATTCGAACCACCGAACTGCCAACCTTTCTGATCAACAAGCTCAGCATCTTAGCAACTGAGCCACCACGTCCCCAAATGGCTTAGGGTAGAGAAAATCAGTGCTAATATAAGTCATATTTGAGCTAGAATGAAGCTACTTAAGAATGTCTTTGGAAAGTGGGCAGTGAGCCATTCCAGAGACATTCTGGAATTAATCCAGGAGACAAGCAACCTAGAACTGAGGAGAAATTTCCTGACGGCGAGGATAATTAATCCGTGGAACGGATTTCCTCCAGAAGTTGTGGGTGCCTCATGACTGGAGGTTTTCAAGAAGAGACTGGACAGCCATTTGTCTGAATTGCTACATGGTTTCCTGCCTGAGCAGGGGGTTGGACTAGAAGACCTCTAAGGTCCCTCCCAAGTGTGTTATTCTGTTAAATCTGGATCTGACTTTTTTTTGACTGCTTAACTTTCTCTCCCTTCTCCAGAAAACAAGCTCTTCCTACACAGGGAGACAAAAAAGAGGCCATCTGGCACCGTCGCTTGAATGGCTCACCCATCTACCTGTCTCTTCTAATCCTGCCTCTCTCCCTCCGAAGCGACATCTGTGTTTGTTTTCCTGACATTTCCTTGGATTTCGGTGGAACTGCTGGCTGCTTCTTGATATATACTGCCAGGCCTCAAAATAGAACAAAAAGGCTTTTGCAGTTGTTTGTCTTGGTAATTTAGCTAACAGAAGCTGTTGGCTTTATCTGGTTCTGTTAAGTCCTTCCTTGCCTCAAGATAATATCTATATCTATATCTGTCTATCTGTCTGTCTATCTGTCTGCCTGCCTGCCTGTCTTATCCGTCCGTTCATCCATCTCTCCTATCTATCTATCTATCTATCTATCTATCTATCTATCTATCTATCTATCATCAATCCATCAATCCATCCATCCATCCATCCATCCATCCATCCATCCATCCATCCATCCATCCATCCATCCATCCACCTATCTGCCTGCCTGCCTGCCTGCCTACCTACCTACCTACCTACCTACCTACCTACCTACCTACCTACCTACCTACCTATCTATCATCAATCCATCAATCCATCCATCCATCCATCCATCCATCCATCCACCCACCCACCCACCCACCCACCCACCCACCTCTCTGTCTGTCTGTCTGTCTGTCTGTCTGTCTGTCTGTCTGTCTGTCTATCTATCTATCTATCTATCTATCTATCTATCTATCTATCTATCTATCTATCATCTATCTATCATCTATCCATCCATCCATCCATCCATCCACCTACCTACTTACCTACCTACCTACCTACCTACCCACCCACCCACCCACCCACCCACCCACCTCTCTGTCTGTCTGTCTGTCTGTCTGTCTATCTATCTATCTATCTATCTATCTATCTATCTATCTATCTATCTATCTATCTATCTATCTATCTATCTATCTATCTATCATCTATCTATCTATCTATCATCTATCTATCATCTATCCATCCATCCATCCATCCATCCATCCACCTACCTACTTACCTACCTACCTACCTACCTACCCACCCACCCACCCACCCACCCACCCACCCACCCACCTCTCTGTCTGTCTGTCTGTCTGTCTGTCTGTCTGTCTGTCTGTCTGTCTGTCTATCTATCTATCTATCTATCTATCTATCTATCTATCATTTTACTCAAAGCAGTTGATTTTTACCTTGCCTCAAACCCTGCTTGAACCAGGGAGCCGAAGGCAAAGAAGAGGCTAAATGAGTTAGAATCAACCATAGCTCTTTTCCAGGGAAAGCATTAGAAGAGGCCGATGGTTTACCTGTAAAGTTGACTTTGAGTAAGTAGTCTTTGTACAGCTTCCTGCCGTCCAGGTGCTTCATGCCATCACAGAGCTTGGTTGTGTTTGGACACATTGTCCTCTGCATTTTGTGCAAGGCGTGGGCCATGGCATAGACCGCGTTGACCACAAACATGATCTTGGACTCTTGTTCGTAATTGGAACTGTTGATGGACAAATACTTGTCACAGACCTTTTTGTGGGTTTTCCGGTTCTGGAGGCTGCACTGGAACTTCTGCTCCCAGAAATCCTTAAACCAGGGATTGCGATGGTTGGTGTAAGGGGTGAGGCTCTGGAAGTACCGGTCAAACTCTTTGACCGGGTGGGAAGTAAGTTCTAGAGTGATGGCCCCGTTGGCAACGTGTTCGTTGCCCTTGACCACGCTCTCCTGGGCCCCCCAGCCGTCGCTGGCCACCCAGGTGAAGGAGACGTTGAAGCGGTTGGCCGCGGCGATGAGTTCCCGAGAGTCGTCGCTGCGCATGAACAAGACCACAACTCTGGCGTTGGGTTTCTGCAGAAGTTCTCTAATGACGCTGTCGTAGGACTTTCGGATGTTGGACCGGCCGACTTTCTCGGAGGTGGCGATGCAGATGTTCCTCAGCCGGGCTTCTTGTTCGAAGGCTTCGATCCCCGTTTCCCCATAGTCTCCTTCCGAGGCCACCGTGGAGACGTAGGTCCAGTTGAAGAAGCGCAGGATCTCAGCCATGGCTTTGGCTTGGTAGAAGTCCGGAGGCACCGTCCGGGCAAAGTAGTCGTAGCGGGACTTGTCACTGAGCTTGGCGCTGGTGGAAGCGTAGCTGATCTGAGGAATCTGGAAGAGCCGGAGCAAATTGGCAACCTGGAAAGAGAAAAAGAGCGTTAAGGATGCGGAGAAGGTCCACTCGCTTTCCAGGAGTGGATCCAGAATTTTGTGAATGATCTGAAGTCTTCTCGATGACTCTGGGGGCATCTGATGTGATGATCCCTGGATTCCTTCCTTCCTTCCTTCCTCCTTTCTTTCTTTCTTTCCTCCTTCCTTTCTTCTTTATTTATTCATGCATCCCTCTCTCCTTCCTTCTTCCTTCCCTCCCTCCCATTCTCTTTTTTTCTTCCTCCTCCTCCCTCCCTCCTTTTTTCTTTCTTTCTTTTCTCCTTCCCTCCCTCCCATCCTCTTTTTTTCTTCCTCCTCTCTCCCTCCCTCCCTCTATCCATCCCCCTCCTTCCTCCCTCCCTTCTTTCTTTCCTCCTTTCTTCCTTCTTTATTTATTCATGCATCTCTCTCTCCTTTCTTCCTTCTACCTTCCCTCCCTCCTTTTTTCTTTATTTTCTCATTCCCTCCCTCCCATCCTCCTTTTTTCTTCCTCCTCTCTCCCTCCTTCCCTCTATCCATCCTCCCCTACTTCCTCCCTCCCTCCTTTCTTTCTTTCCTTCTTTCTTTCCCCTCCTTCTCTTCCTTCTTCCTCCCTCCCTCCCTACAAAATTTCAGATTTAGAATTGAAGAGGGATAAGTGACCTACCCATTTGAGAAGAATGAATGAATGGGTAGGAATCAGAACTCAAGAACAGGTTTTAGACTCTGGCTTGTTAACAAAGCAACAAAGCAGAAGACTTGGTTTTATTATCAAACATAATTCATAGCCATGTCCTTTCTTCTTATAAGATTTCTATTTATTGTATTTTTTTCCCCTCAGCAGCAGCAAAGGGGAGAGCGGGTAGAATTAAATGGTATTCAGAAGCCATAAATTAGTTTACCATTTTGTACAAATCTAACTGTTGAGCTTTGAGAATTAGATATTCCTTTGCTACAATGCAAATATTGACTACATTCAATCAATGATTGCCCAATGAACTATTAGAGCAGTGTTTCTCAACCTTGGCAACTTGAAGATGTCCGGATTTCAACTCCCAGAATTCCCCAGCCAGCATTCGCTGGCTGGGGAATTCTGGGAGTTGAAGTCCGGACATCTTCAAGTTGCCAAGGTTGAGAAACACTGCATTAGAGTGTAGACTCAGATGTCGAATATTTAAATGAGTATATCTGCATTTCTACAAATGTGAGAGTTAAATCTTTTAATTGCATCACTAGGATATAATAAGATTTTATCCCTGTATAACTGATCTTCTCACATTTGTGCCTGCAGGGAAATAATTGAGACAAAAATATCCTGGGGGGGAAAAAAAACCAGAAGAAGCTGCTTAAAGTTACCTCCTGCCATATTCCATCTTGGAAATCACACTGCAAAAACGATCTGAATATTCATGATGGGTTATTAAAACCCTCCAGAAAAGATAAAAGCTTGCAGAACCTCCTGATGCCATCAGCAAAGAGAGCAGTGAGGCCTCTAATCCTTATCCTGATTGTGTCGGGACTTCCAGCTGAGGAGCTGTTATCATCCAGCCATTTCTTCTGGCACTTGGGCCGAAGGAGGGCTGGTCAAATGGTCAACGGGCCCAAAAGAATACTTACTTAAGCCGGAGAATTCCTTTTGGTAAGTCTCCATCTGAGCTTTCTTTCCTTCAAACATGCTTAGTATGAAGAAGGCTAAGTAGCAGAAATCAAAGTTTGGGAGGTCGTCTCCTTTAGCATTTAAATTTTGGAAGGCCCCCAAGTTTGACCTGCAGGGTCTTTCGTTAAATAATGTCAATCGTGCATGGAAAGATCCTGAGATCTTGGAGAAAGCATTCGGATTTTGAAACGGCTGGCCTGAAGGAAGCATCGTTCTGACCCAACATTTAGAAATGTCATACTTTCTCATAGATGAAGCTGAGATTATAGTTCATATCACCGTTGTATTTACATTGTGCTCAATACTTTCAGTTTGATAGTAATTAGTAATTTTGGTTAATTTTTATTCAATCCTAGTTGAGACAAAACAAAGACTTCTATTTCTTGTTTTGGCTCCCGTTCTCTAGACACTTATAAATTCTGTTCCATATTTTATAGAAATCCGATTCTTTACTTTCTTTTAACTCCATGGTCATTTTGTCCATTTCTGCACATTCGCTAGGAACAATTTATATTATTATAATTGTTAGTACAGCTGTTACTACACGATTACAGAGGTTAAATCTGATAGGAAGGCAATGGAGAATGGAGAACTTCAAAGGCTAAACATGCCGATACGGAAGGCTGTATAACTATTTTTTATATTGTTATGCTTCTCTTGTTTTTTCTTTTATTGTTGCATTTTCTTTCTGTTTTTAAATATATATATTTTTGCCTTAAACTGTGACTGCTCAACCCAACCAGTCCTGATCTCCTGATGGGGAGATGCTTAGATTCCCTGAAACGGGTGAATGATCACGGACATGCGATACATTCTTTTTATGAATGGACCTGCTCACCTGTATGGAGACGCTGCTGTAAGATCCTCCGATGACTCCTGCAATGAGTAACGGGGTGTTTTCCTGAACCGCGTACGAGCCGTCAGGGCACATGTACTCTGCTTCATCCACCTTAGTCAAAGAAGCCCTGACAAACTCCAGGGACTGTTCCAAAGCATAGGTGTCTCGTGAGCAAGTATCCAAAATGTGAACCCCAAGCTTAATCCCTGGGAGCAGGTGGCTGTCTCTGTTGATCTCATCGATGGCAAAGAGCATGGCCTCCAACCTCTGGATGCCTCGGTCTTCGTTGATCCTTCCGCATTCTTCGGCGCCAGTGCCCTTCTCCTTGATTGGGAAGAGGCCTCCCAGCACCAGGTCTCCTTCTATCTTAATTTCTTTCCTTAAAAAGTTGTGGTCGCCTAAAGAAAGGAAGACACTCCTGGAGAACAAAGCCAGCGCAAACATAGCCAACATCTTCTCTTCTGGTCCTCTTCTGGCAGCTCTAAGAAACCTTGGGAGAAACGTCAGAGGTCCTCATTCTCTCCAGCGCTCAACTGCGCAGGGCGAAGAGCCATCCCACCGAGAAGGAAGGAACAAACCAACTGGAGCTTCTGTCAGGTGCCTACAGGGATGGAAAAGGATTAGGAAGAAAGTGAAATGCAGGACAGATCACAGACTTTTTAAAATTGTTCACCGCAAATATCTTCGGGGTAAATCTCCACAGGAAGCTTGGATCAACTCCTCTGACGGTGACACGAGAATGACAGGATGACTATTCTTATCAGTCCGAAGTCCTCCTGGAAATGCGATGCAATGGTTTTGCACAGATGGCCAAACGCAACTGATTTGCTACTCTGAAAAGAGGCCAGGTTATTGCCAACCCTGAAGTGAGCCTGGCCCGAGCCATCTTGGAGGCTTCAGGGCTGGCACACAGCAGCGGGAGGGGGGAAATAGTTAGATGGGGTTTTGTAGCCAAAACAATGAAGTTTTCCTGTGGGAACCAAGGACATTCTCACAGGTGGCTGGCCAGAGGAGGAGTCGGTAACCCAGCAACCAGCCAGCACCTGGATTGGACAGCGTGACCGGTGACTTGGGGGGAAGGGGAAAACTTTTGCTTTTACTTACGGGAAAGCTGCAGGAAACCTAAGAGTCGGCTTTCACCAGTTTGTGCCAAAATGATGCGTCCCATAAACTGTTCTTTGAGGAACTCGGAGTTTGTTTTCTATGGGTGCATCACTTGGAACGCTGACGTCTATTGTTCATACAAACACAGGGTATTTCTGAACTTTATGAAAGGCCCCAAAGTTGGTTCCCCCCCCCAAAAGGCATCCAAGCTTCTTCACTTCTTCTTCAGAACTGAAGAAGCTTCTTGGATGAGAAGTGAAAAGCCTTTAAGGGATAATGAAGAAAGTCCAGTTGCCTTTTGGAAAAGCACTTTTGGCACAAACAGGACCTGGATAAGTGAGAATCTTCACTGTCAACGAGGAAAGGACCTTCCTTTTATACCACGAGGCTGTCTATGTTTATCTATCTATCTATCTATCTATCTATCTATCTATCTATCTATCTATCTATCTATCTATCATCTATCTATCATCTCTCTCTCCATCTATCTATAATCTAATATGCCTACTTACCTATCTATCATCTTTCTATCATCTCTCTCTCTCCCCTCTATCATCTATCATCATTTCTCCTCCCTCCCTCTCTCTATATATTTATATCTATCTATCTATCTATCTATCTATCTATCTATCTATCTATCTATCTATCTATCTATCTATCATCTATCTATCATCTCTCTCTCCATCTATCTATAATCTAATATGCCTACTTACCTATCTATCATCTTTCTATCATCTCTCTCTCTCCCCTCTATCATCTATCATCATTTCTCCTCCCTCCCTCTCTCTATATATTTATATCTATCTATCTATCTATCTATCTATCTATCTATCTATCTATCTATCTATCTATCTATCTATCTATCTATCTATCTATCATCTATCTATCTATCATCTATCTATCTATCTATCTATCTATCAATCAATCATCTATCTATCTATCATGTCTCTCCATCTATTTATAATCTAATATGCCTACTTACCTATCTTCTATCATCTTTCTATCACCTCCCTCTCTCTCTCATCTCTCATCATCTCTCCTCCCTCCCCCTTTCCCCTTCCCCCTCTCCCTTTTGCTATCTAGCTACCTAGGTATCTATCATCTAGTAAAAAAAGAATAAAAATGTAAGAGTCTTTACACTTGAAATATTTCTATCTCCACCTTTCAGTATTTGGGCTGGCTCATTTCCCAGTGAAGGAATGCCCTTCTGACATTGAGATAAGTAGAACAGGAGTGAAAGGTGACTCCTTGAAGTCCTGGGGGTTTCAATTTGGCTTTTGCTGGGTAGAAGCAGAAGCATATACCTTATCTCACTTTCCTTCAAAGTCACATAAAAACTGTGGCTGCAATAGGTCAAGATCCACACTTAAACTATTTTGCCGACAAAGGCTGTGATTTATCCACGTGGTGTCCTTTGAACATGTTGGTCTGCATATTAAAAGAATGCAAAATGATTTCCAAATTCATAGGACTTAGTCGGAGAACAATAAATCCTACGAAAAGCAATAAAAATACAAATAAGTTATACAAAGGAGATGCACAGAAACGTCATAACTCTTATGCCAAGAATCGGAAAGTCTGCTCCAGCAGTGGATGGTGATGAATTTAGAATATATATAACTTTATGGAAATAAGGCATCTGAAAGATGACTGTAGGATTGTGAATCCAATCTCAATTCAATCGGATTTTTTTCAGACCGGCACCCTCAAATTGGGATGATAACTCCACGAATTTTCTACCAGCTGCTGTAACTGCACACGGACAGGCTCTACCTCCCACTCATGGTCCCAATGCTAGCTTAGATGATGGCCTGTGTCCTTCAGAAAGATGTTCTCTTGCTATCGCCTACTTCAGAATCGCTTTGAGAGTAAATGAGAAGGACAGCAGTGTTCAGTCAACTACGGGCATCCCATACAAGCTATGATTACACCACTGATGACATGATGTCATTGAACAGGGGAGACTCATAAGATTCCATCACTAGGGAAGGAAGGAGGGAAGGAAGGAGAGAAGGAGAGAAGTAAGGAGGGAAGGAAGGAGGGAATGTAGGAGAGAAGGAAGGGGGGAAGGAAGGAGGAAAGGAAAGGGGAAAGGAAGGAGAGAAGGAGAAAAGAAAGGAGGGAAGGAGGGAAGGAAGGAGGGAAGGAGAGAAGGAGGGAAGGGGAAGGAGGGAGGGAAGGAAGGGGAGTAGGAGAGAAGAAACGAGGGAAGGAAAGAGGGAGGGAGGGAAGAAGAAGTAGGACCGTTGTAAGATAAGATGGATCTATGGGATGTTAAAAAAGCAATCTTCAAGTATATTGTCAACAGTAGGGAAAAATTGTTATAAATACATATTATTAATAACAGTTATGAGATCATGTAATTGTGAATGTATATATGAAATTGATAAAATTAAAATAATTTTTAAAAAAAGATTCCGTCACTGACACGAGGATATCATGATAAACATCACTTCCGTGCATCATTGACGCCGATGAATTATGACGAACTTATGCATTCCTGCATAAATCTGCTTAAATGTACGGCGTGTTGAATCCAGTGGAGTTTAGTGGGTACTTAAATTTGATAAAAATCAGAGCTGCTATGTCATCTGATTAGAGAGAATCCACTCAGTGTTAAGAGAAATAACTTCATCGAATTAGCCTGAATTCAACACCCTCGTACACCGAGGTGCCACACGCACAAACGCCGAAGGATAGTAATTATGGCATTGCACAAATGTTGTCCCCTCCGTCTTCGTTCTCGCTGGTGCATGATGTCGCGGTTAATAGAACAAATGTTTGGCCAGCAAGTGAAAGCCACACCAAATTACATCGCGCGATCAGCTTGATTAGTTTAGCAACTCTGTGCCTGTCGATCTCTGGAGCTGTGGCCGGCGTTAAAAGAAAGAAAATAAGCAACGCAGCATGATGGATGGCGGATTCCACTTGCTCGCTTGTATGTTTTAATTGTTAATGTCACACGAGCACATCGGCCACAAGCGCTGGGCCGGGTTATAAATCACTCGGAAGTTTCTTTTTCCCCAAGCGCTGTATTGATTTTTCCCACGCCTGCATGCTCACATGCACGATTCTCCCGGGCGAAAAGCCAACCATAAAAGTGACGTAGATAAAATACGGGGCTGTGTTGTTCAAGTTAGCAATCAAGGGAAGGTCTATTAAACATCTGGAAGGAAACCAAGCCTAGCACCAACTTCACAAGGGGCTTCCTTAGTTTTATTCCTCTGGGGGATATTGGACTGTGCGTAGATTATGGGATCTACGTAAGAGATTGGGTTCAGCAACAGCTTCGTGTTCCGGATGATAGCAATAGCAATAGCAGTTAGACTTATATACCGCTTCATAGGGCTTCCAGCCCTCTCTAAGCGGTTTACAGAGTCAGCATATCACCCCCACAGTCTGGGTCCTCATTTCACCCACCTCGGAAGGATGGAAGGCTGAGTCAACCTTGAGCCGGTGAGATTAGAACCGCCGAACTGCAGATAGCAGCCAGCTGAAGTGGCCTGCAGTACTGCACCCTAACCACTGCGCCACCTTGGATCTTGTATGATCTTCTCAAAGGCGGTTTGTGAAGTAATTGTCAACTCAGGCATGACTCCTGAAGGTGCTTATGGCCTACAGCTCTCCCAAGGAGGCTTCCGTGATCTTCTCCATCCTGTCTGTCTGTGGGCTTCTCCTTCGTCTCCTCGCTTCTTCTAGCATGGACTAGGTCTGTGAAGGCGAACCCTTGGCACGCGTGCCACAGGTGGCATGTGGAGCCCTATCTGCCAGCACATGAACCTTCAGCTCCAGCGCTCATGTATGTGCCAGCCAGCTGATTTTTGGCCTTCTGGAGGGCTGGGGGAGGCAGATTTCACTCTCCCCAGGCTTCAGGAGACCCTGGGGATGGCAAACAACAGGCCTACTGGAAGTTTGGAAATGGACCATTTCCAGCTTCCGGAGGGCCTCCAGGGGGCCAGGGTGTTTTCGCCTTCAAGCTCAGCTTGGAGGTGAGCAGTGCAACGCGGTAGGGAGGGAGCATGGGTGTGTGTGTGCTCGCATGCACATGTGAGGATGTGCTTTGGTTTATGGGTGCCAGCACGCAAGCGTGTGATAGCTCTCGTTTTTGACAACCGATAACAAAAAGGTTCGCCATCACTGTCCTCGGCCATAGAATAACAGAATTATAGACCTCCTGAATCCAAACTTAAACATCTTTTCACTTCTATGGTTGGACAGCTCAACCAAAGAGAAACTGGCCGCCTTCCTCCGTTATAATAGTGAGTTGCCCTTCCTGCACTTTGCGTTTTTCTCCTCTAACATCAAGGTTGTGGGCCTTCTAATGTGAGATCTCATGGACCGCACCTGTTGTGATTTAAGAAAAACACCCTTATGTTTTATTTTGGAACACACATCGATGCCTCCTGGAGTCCCGTATTGCTAAGCTCCAATTTTGGAAAAGGACGCCAGAGAAGGCCCTGCTTATAAGCAAAGGCACAGAGCAAACAATCAAGGATTTAGCTGGATCAGTGCTCCCTTAATGAAAGTACCTGGAAGGGCTGCCAGCTGGTACGTATTACTTCCTGCCACAGAACAGCTGTGCCTCTGCTTCAACTGGAGATAACAGAATAACAGAGTTGGAAGGGACCTTGGAGGTCTTCTAGTCCAACCCCTTGCTCAGGCAGGAAACCTTATACCATTTCAGACAATGGCTGTCCAATCTCTTCTTGAAAGCCTCCAGTGATGGACCCCCCACAACTTCTAGAAGAAAGCTGTTCTGCTGGTTGTTCTCACTGTCAGGAAATTTCTTCTCAGTTCTAAGTTGCTTCTCCCCTTGGTTAGTTTCCACCCATTGCTTCTTGTCCTGCCCTCCGGTGCCTTGGAGAATAGCTTGACTCCCTCTTCTTTGTGGAAGCCCCTGAGATATTGGAAGACTGCTATCACATCTCCCTTAGTTCTTCTTTGCATTAAATTAGACACCCCCAGTTCCTGCAACCGTTCCTCATATGTTTTAGCTTCTGGGTCCCCTAATCCTCTTTGTTGCTCTTCTCTGCACTCTTTCCAGAGTCAAGCAAATATGGAAATCCTGGACTGAAAAAATTATTATCATTAAAGTTTTACATAAAGTGAAATTTAAAGAAAACTTTGAAAGCTTTCAAAGCCAGAAGACAAATATCTGTTTTTTTTTTTAAAAAAAACGACAACATTTCAACATAGGCACTATGTTGTAGATATTAATAGAAGTGTAATATGGCTGAATTAAATATAGCCGCCACATGTTAAAATTTTTAATCTAATTCTTGCAATTAGTGCCAGAATGGTTTCAAGGAGGCTGATGATTTCCTTCATTCACAGATCAGCTTCTGAATATTAGCTGATACCATTCAAGTTTAATAAATGCTATAGTGGATTAATCCAAAATTAGACAGGAGGGGCCCAAAGTACAGGCATTTCTGATGAGATTTTGTACTTGGTCACAGGAAGCTCTTTTTCTAAAGGGGTGCAGAACACTTTTCATTGAAAGAGAATTCTCCTCTCAATTTGTGCTCCTAATGTAATTTTTGTGTGTGAAATCAAAGTCAGACCGACCATGGAGATACTGCTGATTTTATGGGACCTCAAATCCCCCTTAATTACCCAGAAGGCCATCAGGGTAGAATTCATGCACTGGAGGTTGCAGTTGGGGGAGGAGGAGGAGGAGAAGGGGGAGGAAATAAATCAATAAAGAAGGAAGGAAGGAAGGAAGGAAGGAAGGAAGAAAGAAAGAAGAATGATGCTTGATTTCTGCAAATTACAGAATACAGATAGGAGGAGGAGGAGGAGGAGGGGGAGAGGAAAGAAAGAAAGAAAGAAAGAAAGAAAGAAAGAAAGAAAAGAATGATGCTTGATTTCTGCAAATTAAGAATACAGATAGGAGGAGGAGGAGGAGGAGGAGGAGGAGGAGGAGAAGTATTTTTGTAAAATTAAAATTGTTTTTATCTACCATCCAATATCCATACTACTAAAGGATTGCAATGATCCTGAGGAAAAATGACATTATTAAAAAGAGAAGATTGGGGTTTCTAAACCATTCAATGTACCCCAACAACAGACTCCTGTAACCTCTGAGGGCATTTGTGGAAGGTGGGATAAAATGGAAGGTGGGTGATGAGACTACAATTCAAGTGTGACTTGTTCTTACTTAAGACATCGTCAGGTGTGACGACAGCACCGCTGCTCCATCTTCACACGGGGCTTTTTTTTACAGCTGTTGCTGCTAATGAAATGTGAGGTGATCTGAGACAGAGGGTCCCCTCTCATCTAAGCCCCCACTCAGCCACCCCCAGCTTCTCTCATCCATGTGCAACTGTCTCTGTTTCCTTCCTTCACTCTCACACATGCACACACAGAGAGCGAAAGAACAGGTTGCGTTTTCAATACAAGCCATCAACTATCATAGAGGCTAATTTTTGAAATTTGAACGATCGTGAAAAAGGACTCTGGTTTGCATGAATGTAGCTGCCATCTGGACTCTTCTGACCACCCCCATAGATGCCCCACAACCAGGGGTGAAATTCAGTAGGTTTTGACCGGTTCTGGAAAAACCGGTAGGAGAAATGTTGAGTACTTCGGATAATCGGTAAATGCCACCTCTGGTTGGCCCCGTAGTGTGGAGAGAATGGAGATTTTGCAGTATCCTTCCCCTGGAGTGGGGAGGGAATGGGGATTTTGCAGTATCCTTCCCCTGGAGTGTGAAGGGAATGGGGATTTTGCAGTATCCTCCCCCTGGAGTGGGGAGGGAATGGGGATTTTGCAGTATCCTTCTCCTGGAGTTAGGAAGGAATGGGGATTTTGCAGTATCCTCCCCCTGGAGTGGGGAGGGAATGGGGATTTTGCAGTATCCTTCTCCTGGAGTTAGGAGGGAATGTAGATTTTGCAGTATCCTTTCCCCTGGAGTGTGAAGGGAATGGGGATTTTGCAGTATCCTCCCCCTGGAGTGGGGAGGGAATGGGGATTTTGCAGTATCCTCCCCCTGGAGTGGGGAGGGAATGGGGATTTTGCAGTATCTTTCCCCTGGAGTTAGGAGGGAATGTAGATTTTGCAGTATCCTTTCCCCTGGAGTGTGAAGGGAATGGGGATTTTGCAGTATCCTCCCCCTGGAGTGCGGAGGGAATGGGGATTTTGCAGTATCTTTCCCCCGAAGTGGGGAGGGAATGGGGATTTTGCAGTATCCTCCCCCTGGAGTGCGGAGGGAATGGGGATTTTGCAGTATCTTTCCCCTGGAGTTAGGAGGGAATGTAGATTTTGCAGTATCCTTTCCCCTGGAGTGTGAAGGGAATGGGGATTTTGCAGTATCTTTCCCCTGGAGTTAGGAGGGAATGTAGATTTTGCAGTATCCTTTCCCCTGGAGTGTGAAGGGAATGGGGATTTTGCAGTATCCTCCCCCTGGAGTGCGGAGGGAATGGGGATTTTGCAGTATCTTTCCCCCGAAGTGGGGAGGGAATGGGGATTTTGCAGTATCCTCCCCCTGGAGTGCGGAGGGAATGGGGATTTTGCAGTATCTTTCCCCTGGAGTTAGGAGGGAATGTAGATTTTGCAGTATCCTTTCCCCTGGAGTGTGAAGGGAATGGGGATTTTGCAGTATCCTCCCCCTGGAGTGGGGAGGGAATGGGGATTTTGCAGTATCCTCCCCCTGGAGTGGGGAGGGAATGGGGATTTTGCAGTATCTTTCCCCTGGAGTTAGGAGGGAATGTAGATTTTGCAGTATCCTTTCCCCTGGAGTGTGAAGGGAATGGGGATTTTGCAGTATCCTCCCCCTGGAGTGCGGAGGGAATGGGGATTTTGCAGTATCTTTCCCCCGAAGTGGGGAGGGAATGGGGATTTTGCAGTATCCTCCCCCTGGAGTGCGGAGGGAATGGGGATTTTGCAGTATCTTTCCCCTGGAGTTAGGAGGGAATGTAGATTTTGCAGTATCCTTTCCCCTGGAGTGTGAAGGGAATGGGGATTTTGCAGTATCTTTCCCCTGGAGTTAGGAGGGAATGTAGATTTTGCAGTATCCTTTCCCCTGGAGTGTGAAGGGAATGGGGATTTTGCAGTATCCTCCCCCTGGAGTGCGGAGGGAATGGGGATTTTGCAGTATCTTTCCCCCGAAGTGGGGAGGGAATGGGGATTTTGCAGTATCCTCCCCCTGGAGTGCGGAGGGAATGGGGATTTTGCAGTATCTTTCCCCTGGAGTTAGGAGGGAATGTAGATTTTGCAGTATCCTTTCCCCTGGAGTGTGAAGGGAATGGGGATTTTGCAGTATCCTCCCCCTGGAGTGCGGAGGGAATGGGGATTTTGCAGTATCCTTCCCCCGAAGTGGGGAGGGAATGGGGATTTTGCAGTATCCTTCCCCCGGAGTGGGGAGGGAATGGGGATTTTGCAGTATCCTTCCCCTGGAGTGTGAAGGGAATGGGGATTTTGCAGTATCCTTCCCCTGGAGTGGGGAGGGAATGGGGATTTTGCAGTATCCTTCCCCCGGAGTGGGGAGGGAATGGGGATTTTGCAGTATCCTTCCCCTGCCATGCTCACCAAGCCACACACCCCAAGCCGCACCATGCCCACCAAGCCATGCCCACAGAACCGATAGTAAAAAAAAAATGAATTTCACTTCTGCCCCCTACTCTATTTAGATCTAGTGAAATCATCCCCTTTATTTTAGGATAAATGATATGACATTTTGCTGTTACTTACATAGCTTTATTTAAGGGCCTTGGGTGATATTAGCATGCAGCTGTATAAATGATGATTTCATGTGCTCCCATTGGAGATACATCTATGATTTGTGTGTTGCATGAATAATTTGTCAAGTTTTGGTGAAGACAGAGACACACCAAATATATTAAAAAAATAATTGAAGTACATACAATCTTTCATACAATGAATCAGTGCAAAATTAACGATATTATTGAATCCGTATTTGGTGCATCAAATGACCAAAGTCTACCACAGATTTTCCCAAAAGGCATTCCTCTTCTGAAGATTAGGATTTATTATTTAAGGGATAGAATCAAGATCACGTGAAGGGTTAATACCACTTTATAAGGCCTTGGGAAGGCCACACTTGGAATACTTGCATCCAGTTTTGGTCGCCACGATGTGGAAAAGATGTGGAGACTCTGGAAAGAGTGCAGAGAAGAGCAACAAAGAGGATTAGGGGACTGGAGACTAAAACATATGAAGAACGGTTGCAGGAACTGGGTAAGTCCAGTTTAATGAAAAGGACTAAGGGGTGACAGAATACCAGTCTCCCAATATCTCAGGGGTTGCCACAGAGAAGAGGGAGTCAAACTATTCTCCAAAGCACCTGAGGATGGAACAAGAAGCAATGGGTGGAAATTAATCAAGGAGAGAAGCAACTTAGAACTGAGGAGAAACTTCCTTACAGTTATAACAATTAACCAGTGGAACAACTTGCCTCCAGAAGTTGTGAATGCTCCAACACTGGACGTTTTTAAGATGTTGGATAGCCATTTGTCTGAAGCAGTGTAGGGTTTCCTGCCTAGGTGGTGGGTTGGACTAGATTCCCTCCAAGGTCCCTTCCAACTTTGTTATTCTATTCTAAATAGGATTCAATACATATTTTTTTAATTTCAGAACAATGAATCCTGAATCTGTTATCTTTCTTTTAATCTATCGTGTTTGCTTTGTTTTGCCACATTTGAATAATTTAGCGTCTCTTAACCTTGCAGCTGTAATCATGAATAAAATAATTTACTACATAAATAGGTTTTGGATGTAGCTGAGCAAAACCAGCAAGGACTCTAGGGTTAATCTTTTTGGAGTAATGTTTTGTAACTTAACTCGTTTCTGGAACAGCTTAGTGAATTTACAATTGATCCGCGAGGCATATGAAGCAATTATGTACCTAAAGCAAAGATTAAAAGATAAAACTGGAGACAAGAAACAAGTGTTTTGGAAGTGCTGAAAATTATGCGGTTCTAAATATAACGTACGAAGTTATTAGCACTGGATGGTGAAGACGTTAATATCAATTTAATGTCTTTGTGGAATACAGACGGTATGAATTCCTTAAAATTATAGCTTCTGCATTTAGAAAAGAAAAAAGTAATGTTAATACTAATAGCTAACTTGATAAAACCAGCCCCCCATTAACTAAGCAAAAAGTGACACATAAACTTTTCAGAGAACATTATTCTTTATTTATCTAAAAACTCTGAAACAAGTGAGACCACTAATTACTTAGCAAACTGCAATTGCATCAAATTAATGTAAAGATGCTTCAACAGGGATAGAAGACCAAATATATAATGCCGTAATCATTTTTTTTCTTCTGTTCAATTGTGTCCAATTGTTATAGACTGCTCAGGCAAGTCAGATTAACAGGAAAACAGACTAACAAAGCTTAAAGGGACACTGGAGGTCTTCTAGTCTGACCCTGTGCTCAAGCAGGACACCCTATATCCAATCTCTTCTTAAAAACCTCCAGTGATGGAGCACCCACAGCTTCTGAAGGGAAATCATTCCACTGATTAATTGTTCTCACTGTCAGGAAATTTCTCCTTAATTTCAGGTTGCTTCACTTGATTAGTTTCCACCCATTGCTTCTTGTCCTGCCCTCAAGTGCCTTGGAGAATAGCTTGACTCCCTCTTCTTTGGGGCAGCCCCTGAGATATTGGAAGATGCTATCATGTCTCCCCTGGTCCTTCTTTTCATTCAACTAGACATACCCCATTCCTGCAACCGTTCTTTGCATGTTTTGGCCTGAAAACCCTTAATCATCTTTGCTGTTCTTCTCTGCACTTTTTCTAGAGTCCCAACATAGATTCTATCATAAACAAAGGGAGAGAATCAAGATCATGTGAAGTGTTAAAACCACTTTATAAGGCCTTGGTAAGGCCACACTTGGAATCCTGCATCCAGTTTTGGTTGCCACAATGTAAAAAAGATGTGGAGACTCTGGAAAGAGGGCAGAGAAGAGCAACAAAGAGGATGAGGGGACTGGAGGCTAAAACATACAATGAACGGTTGCAGGAACTGGGTATGTCTAGTCTGATGAAAAGAAGGACCAGGGGAGACATGATAGCAGTCTTCCAATATCTCAGGAGTTGCCACAAAGAAGAGGGAGTCAAGCTATTCTCCAAGGCACCTGAGAGTAGAACAAGAAGCAAAATGGGTGGAAACTAATCAAGGAGAGAAGCAACTTAGAACAGAGGAGAAATTTCCTGACAGTGAGAACAATTCATCAGTGGAACAACTTGACTCCAGAAGTTGTGAACACCCCAACACTGGAAGTCTTTAAGAAGATGTTGGATAACCATTTGTCTGAAATGGTATAAGGTTTCCTGCCTAGGAAGGGGGTTGGATTAGAAGACCTCCAAGGTCCCTTCCAACTCTGTTATTCTATTCAACATATTTTTATATCGAATATATTATAGCGACCAAAACTGGATGCCGTATTCCAAGCGTGGCCTTACCAAGGCCTTATAAAGCTCTATTAACTCTTCACCTGATCTTGATTACCTCCCTGCAGTTTCCTTGGCAAGCAATTTTCAGAAGTGCCTGTTCAGGAAATGCTTTATGAGCACATTGGAAAACACTGTTTGGGCAATAGATCAACAACGCACAGCAGAGTACATGCGTTTAACCGTTCTCTGGGGGAATGGTGGCCCTGTCCTTTTCAACGCCTGTTTGGTGAACTTTATTTGAGGGGCTGTCCCAGAGAAGAGGGGGTGAGAGTATTCTCCAAAGCACCTGAGGACAGGACAAGACGCAACCAATTGTCATCGCACAATTGTCTCACAATAAAACTGTAAAGACAGTCAAGGGTCCTGGGACTGAGGCAGATTCACAACTCAGCTGTTAGGTGACTGCCTGCTTGCAAACTTTCCTTCTGAGGACGTGGTTAAGGCACGTAAGTGAGGCCATGAGGAATAATCCTAGAAGTCATTTTTGACCCAACATCGGAGACCTTCATCAACAGTGATAAAAAGCTGCAAAAATGTCTACAAGAATCTAGTGGATGCCATCTTTGCCCAGATAGATTTTAACAACTGGGAAGTTTTAAATTCGCCACTAGTTAAAAAAAAAAAGCAATTATCGTGTTCTGTTGGAAAAAGATTAATAATTAAAACTAAATGCAGTCATCTGTCTTAATTATTATTTGGAAGAATTCCAGCAATTAAAATGACTTATCTTTATATATAAAAGTCTCAGACATTTCTATTTCCCTTATTTTTAACTTGACTTGACACATGGCAGAGAATTATTTATTTCTGCACAAGTTATTAAAAAAAAACCATTTGATCAGGCAGGCCATCTAATCTAGTCAAAAGTGTGATTTGTTTTAATTCGAAAATAGGATTTGCATGCTTTTAAATTAAAACTCGTGCTGCATGTAGAACTCAAAATGATGCTCAGTGAATTCCGACTGCGCAATTGCTAGATTCTCCATTGCTCATGGCAAAATCATTTCTCTCTGATATTAAGAACGTGGGTGAACATAATCAGTCCAAGAAACAGGAACAACAAGGATTTTATACTACGAAAGGCTTACTTGCTGATGTTTCTGGTGAATGTAATTTGAAAAAAAATGGGTCCCATGTTCTATCCCAATCTCAACTGACCGAAATTATATTGTGATACTGTAGGAGTATGTGTATCTCACGAAAATTGAGATGGCATCCATCTTCTATTCCATTCCCAGGTTTCAATATACGGACCACAGGAAAGGCTGAGCATCAAAGAATTGGAGGCCTTTGAACTCTGGTGCTGGAGAAGACTCCTGCATTGAGGCCCTTGGACGGCAAGGCCATCCGACCGGCCAGTCAAAGGTCCTCTGTGGAATTTGGTGGAAGGCAATGAAGATCTGGGGAAAGGTTGCCCACCACACGGCCGGCTTCCTCACAGCAACTAAAGTTGGCCACAGATGCTACACCTTTTATATGGCTCCTCTGATGATCCATAAAGGAGGGGATACAACCCAACAACACGAAGGTCACTGCAGGATCCTTGATCCAAGGAGGCAGCAGGAGACCAGTTGGAGAGCATCTTTTCCTACCAAGGAACAACTGGTCATCACTGGTAAGCAATGAACAAAATGCTCTGGCAATAAGGGGGCATACCCTTTCTCTGAAAAAAAGAGGGAGCTATTTAAGTAGATTTGATTTGATTTGATTTATTGCATTTCCATGCCACCCTATTCCCAGAGGGACTCACAAACCAAAGTAAGGGGGGGATACAAACAGGAGGAAAAACAACGGACAAACAACTACAACAATTTAAAAAACACTCAATAACCACACAATTCGAGCAGGGACGGGAACTCGTCAGCCCCAGGTCTGTCGGAACAACCAGGTTTTAAGGGCTTTGCGGAAGGCCTGGAGGGTGGTGAGGGTTCGAATCTCCACGGGGAGTTCGTTCCAGAGGGTCGGAGCAGCCACAGAGAAGGCCCTCTTCCGGGTGGTCGCCAGTCGGCATTGGCCAGTGGATGGAATTCGGAGGAGGCCTAATCTGTGGGATCTAATTGGTCTGTTGGAGGTAATTGGCAGCAGGCGGTCTCTCAAGAAGAGGGGTCTGCAAGGCAGAGTAAAATAGGCAAGGGGTGGGGGTTACGGTGGTGTGGTTGAAGTCCCACCTGTTTTTTAGATGTATTGTCTCTTTGGGTCAATGTGTCTGTCTGTCTGCCTGTGTCTATCCATCTGTCTTTCTGTCTGTCTGTCTATCTATCTGTCCGCCCATCCATCCATCCATCCATCCATCCATCCATCCATCCATCCATCCATCCATCCATCCATCCATCCATCCATCTATCTGCCTGCTTGCCTGCCTCTGTCTCTGTCTCTCTCTCTCTCTCTCTCACACACACAGACACAGACACACAAACACAGAGACAATTAAAGCATCTTTTCCCACAAAGACTGCTGTTGAGCTCCCAAGTTGCGGTGATTTAGAAGAAAATGCCAGCTTTGCTGCAATTTCAGCTATATCAGAACAAACCCAGCAATAATTTACTCAGCGCCTGAAAGCAGCGAATGGCCTGAGATCAATCAGATGGTGGTGGGGAAGTTGTGGCTTGGGAGGTAGCTACTCTTCCACCACCTCTGAATGATGGGTTCAGAAGGTGGGTTTGTAGTCTGTAAGGCTACCTCGGTAAGCAGCAGCAGGAGGAAAAAATGGCCATGAAGCACAAGAGAACTGGGAAAATTGGGGCTTCATGGGAACTGATCATAAATGTACAGCTGGACTAAAATAAGGATATTCAGTGAGCCACTGTGCCAGGCTGCTCAACGGTCTCTCTCGCTGGACTGAGGATGTCACAGAAGCCATTTTACAACCCTTTGGCTCAGAAAAAAAGGGGCTTCTTCCTTTCCCCCAGAGTTTATAGAGTCATTTGCACCAAGGGAATCAGTGCAGCCACCGAGGGAGGGGTCGGGTCGTAAGGGAGGCCGAGATGGAGGCATCTCACCATGGTCGTCAACTGAATTTCAGAATTCAGCCACATTTTCCGCCTCCCTTTTAAAAAAAAAACTCTGATAGGACAGGATCTGTATCTCGCCTAGGCTGAAAAGTCCAAGCCTGGGAAATGCCTGCATCATTGTGTATTTGTGGGTCAGGTTCCTTAGAAAATGGGCCACAACCAGAGAGATAAATGAGTCACGTGGCTGGTTGTGACTCTTCTGCTGTATCTGTATTGATTCTCTCCAGGGGGCTGGAGAACAAGCAGCAGGAGGGAAATGGAGATTAAAGTCAGCCGCTCTGGGGCATTTTCTTCTTTCTTGAGGAAGGTGAAAATCTGGGCTTTGTGTTCAGAACCTGTTAGACTTGCATAAAGTCTCTACAAGAGAGTAAACGGCACCCGGTGATTCCCCAGCCTTCATCTCGTTTTGGTGTAATTAAGATTGTTCCTCTCCAGAGAGTCTCAGAGCTAAAAGGTAATTTTGAAGACTCTTTCTTTCTTTCTTTCTCTTTCTTTCTTTCTTTCTTTCTTTCTTTCTTTCTTTCTCTCGCTCTCTCACTCTCTCTCCCTTCCTCTTTTTCCTTTCTCTCTCTCTCTT
The DNA here is from genome assembly GCF_009769535.1 of Thamnophis elegans. Taxonomy (NCBI): domain Eukaryota; kingdom Metazoa; phylum Chordata; class Lepidosauria; order Squamata; family Natricidae; genus Thamnophis; species Thamnophis elegans. The sequence continues at coordinate 84,766,417 of NC_045547.1, forward strand.
TCTTTCCCTTCCTTCCTTTTCCCTTTCTTTCTTGCTCTTCTTTCTTTCTTTCTTTCTTTCTTTCTTTCTCTCTCTCTCTCTCCCTTCCTCTTTTTCCTTTCTCTCTCTCTCTTTCTTTCCCTTCCTTCCTTTTCCCTTTCTTTCTCTCTCTTCCTGTTTTCTTTCTTTCTTTCTTTCTTTCTTTCTTTCTTTCTTTCTCTCTCTCTCTCTCTCTCCCTTCCTCTTTTTCCTTTCTCTCTCTCTCTTTCTTTCCCTTCCTTCTTTTTTCCCTTTCTTTCTCTCTCTTCCTGTTTTCTTTTTTCTTTCTCTCTCTCTCTCTTTCTCTTCCTCTTTTTCCTTTCTCTCTCTCTCTTTCTTTCCCTTCCTTCCTTTTCCCTTTCTTTCTCTCTCTTCCTGTTCTTTCTTTCTTTCTTTCTTTCTTTCTTTTTTTCTTTCTTTCTTTCTTTCTTTCTTTTGTTCTTTCATCTTGCCTTTATTATTTTGATAAGTAAGTCAAGGGTGTGAACACACACAATATCCCTTCCTCCTCCTATTTTCCCAACCACGGCCTTGTGAGGTTGGTTGTGCTGACAGAGAGTGATTAGCCCAAAGTCGCCCAGCTGGCTTTCATGTCTAAGGTGGGGACTAGAACTCTGTCTCCTGGTTTCTAGCTCAGCACCTTAAGAACCAAACTGGCTCTGTCCTTTGTGTGTGGTTTTGTGTGTAGTTTCCCTGGCAATATGTGTGAGCGATTTCTCCTTGGAGGTTTTCCTGAGTTATCCATGTAGTTTAGAGCCCTGGGTTCTTCAGAGGTCTCTCATCCAAGCATTACTGTGTCCAATTCTGCTGTCTCTGCTACCAGCTACCTGCTGTGATAATGGCAGGCTGCTCTGGAGCAGGAAGGGTTTTTTGCCATATACATATATTTAATACCTTTATTCGAGTGAATACCCAGGCAGGCTTTGATGGCGGAAAGACTCCCTCGAATCTCTTTGTTTAGTTGCATTCTATGACAACATTCCACACACTATTTACATGAATGGGGGAAGGAGGAAGAGGAGGAGGCAGAAGAGGAAGAGGAGGCAGAGGAAGAGGAGCAGGAAACAGAGGAGAAGCAGGAGACAGAGGAGGAGGAAGAGGAAGAAGAGGAGGAGGAAGAAGAGGCAGCAGATGAGCAGGAAGAGAAAGATGACAAGGAGGAGGAACAGGAGGAGGAGGAAAAGGAGGAGGAAGAGGAGGAGGAAGAAGAAGAGGAGGCAGAGGAAGAGGAGCAGGAGGAAGTGGAGGAGGAGGAAGAGGAGGAGGAGGAAGAAGAGGAGGAAGAGGAGGAGAACAAGGACAAGGGCTGAATGGTTTTGGTGTTCTGAGCTTGGTGGTTTCCTTGCAGACATTTCACCACCCAACTGGGGAACGTCATCTGTGCTAGAAGGAAGGGGGATTTGCAGAGAGGATGGGAGAAGAGGAGAGGGAGGATGCTGATTTTTTGGGGGGGGGGGAGCTTCATGGTTAGGGTTTCATGAATTTGTCTGCATGAAGACAAATTTAATCATGTAAATGAATTTTCCAAATTAAAGCAGATTAACTGAATTAAACTAATTAAGAAAAATGCTCTGAGCAGAGGCTAAATTAGCCAGATGTTACGGATCAAAGAGGAAGTTGACATATACTACAAATACCTAAAAGGAAGCCCATCATATGAAGCCCAGAAAACAGAATCCAGAGATAGTCAAGGCTTCTTAGATGGTATGATGAGTTGACCAGGATCAACCCTGAACTGCAAAGGCCACAGAGGTGAGAGTCTTTACTTGCTCCCTTTCATCCCTCCTGGACACTGTGGGGTCAGCCGGTCAGTCTGAGGTCTGTCTGATACTTTTTCCTGCTTGGAGAAATCCTATGTAGAAACTGGGGCTTTGATTTAGAGCCACATGTGGGCAGAGGTTGATATGATCAGATCCAATCAAATTAATTGGGACAAAACTTGTTTTTCATTGTTATTTTTATCCTTTCCTTGTAACTTTGGGTATCATTTCTTCTTTTTGTTTGTTAAGAACATTTATATAAAAGACTAGCTGGACACCCGTGCTTCGCTATGAAGCTATGTGCTCAGGCTTGGTTAATATACGGCAACTAGCAGTTGGAACAGAGTTCTTTTCAGGTGGGGAGGGGAAGTAGACTGCCTAAATTCCCAGTCTGCTGGCCGGATGAGTCACGTGCTGGCCATGCCCACTCCCAGTTTAGTGAAGGGGTAGCATCAGAGCATATTAATATAAGGCAACTGTACTGGCAGTTGGAGCAGAGTTCTTTTTTTGGTGGGGAGGGGGAGTAGAATTCCTTAGCATCAGAGCTTGTTAATTACTGTATAAGAAAGGATCGGATGGTCATTTCGAAAAATCCTTTGGGTCCTCTAACACCCCTTTTCCCATGTCTTACATTGGAATGGAAGTGACATTTGTGTTCTTTCTTTTTTGGACAGAAAAATAAAAATGAAAGGCAGGGAAGCGTCTCCTATATCTCTCTCGCTCACGGGTATTTAGGAAAACCCATTTCCCTGTGAGGAGTGGGCTGTTTCTTTGGCTTGAACTGAATACACGGAGTAGAATTGTGGCTTTGTGGTGTCGGTGTGTATTTGAGACCCTCTTTGCAGGTCCCGGAGATGCAACATTGTGAGTCTGAAAAGTAAGAATTCCAGGGGCTTCGCTAAACATTCATGGTGCGTGTCGTGTTTCGTGCAAGAACTTTTTGTGGTATGTGTCCTTGTCTTTTGCAAATCAGCTTCTGGTATGAGGACAGAAAGCCAATTCTGCACCCTTGACGTGAAGCAACTAACACAACTCTTTCTCACAGGTTCTTTTGTTGCCTGTTCTTAACACGTTCGTTTTCCTCACACCCCAAAACAACAACAACAACAACAGCAAAAATCCTTCCACCCGTCACTCCGGAGGCCCCGTCTGAGCCAGCTCTCCTAGCAATTCCTGCCTTTCATTCATTCCCTTCAGCCGATCCAACCCTCCCTGTTTTGAGCGGCGAACGGAAATGTGTTTAAACAGATGAATGGAGCCCGGGCGCTGATTAAGTCCTGCTGAGAGTGCCAACCTCTTTAAGAGCCAGCCAAGTGCCAAGGCAGGAGCTGGCAAACAGGCTGGCTTCCTTGTTATCCCAGCTTCTGAGCCAGCAGGGGCCCATTTCCACTTAATCAAGGGCGTTGTGCCCCAAACTAACACCTTTTCTTAGTTTGGACTTGTTTTGTTGTGGTAAAAAAAACACAACCATGTTCTGCCACCCACATCAACCCCCCGGGTGGTTCCGAATCAGCCAGTTCTCTGGGAACTCCGAGAACGATGGGGGATTTTCCAAAGAAGAGAGCCTTAGAAGCAGGAGGCAACCCCCACCCCAACACGATTGTGAGGCACAAATGACCAAATCACACCCGAAGGTCTGATGAATGGATTTATTGCAACTTCTGCCTCTGCACAGGAATCTTCTCAACAACTGTCAGCACCTCTTGCGGTTAGAAAAGGCTCAGTGGATTTCAAAAGAGGCTAAACTTAAATTTCCTTGCAGCTATGGAGGGATGCTAGGCTGATCCCCCTTTTCACGCCACCTCCAGGTTCTGTCACCACTTCTCCTAGGGTGATATATTTAATAACACAATAGAAATAACCCTTACACAAGTGCAACACCCTAATACAGTCCAGAGACCCTTCCCAACTCATTTCGCTAATTATTAACCACCATTCTCAATATTCACACACAACTGCTTTGTCCAACTTGCAAAAGTTTCTAAGGTGGGTCCAGAGATGGCGGGAGACAGAGCTTGGGTCAGGGGTGAAATCAACTTGCCTCTGCTACTGGTTCGGTAGCAATGTGAGCTTGTGGGTGTACAGGACCTTCCGCGTATGCGCAAAGCATCAAAAATGGACATGATGACTTCTTGGCAGGTGGGCGGAGCCTGCTACCAAGCGTGCCTGCAAAGGTAAGCAAACAGCGAGGGAGCGGAATCTGCTGTGCCACGCGATTCAGATTAGTTACAAAGCAGGAAATCCTGCTTCCTAGCTAATATAAATCGCGCATCACAGCTGATTGTGGGAAATACTGGTTCACCCAAACCGGTAGCATTTTTTTTACTAGCGGTTTGAGTGAACCCGTAGCATTTTTACTACCAGTTTGGGTGAACCCGTAGCATTTTTACTACCAGTTCAGGCAAACTGGTCCGAACCGGTAGCATTTCACCCCTGCGTTGGGATAGAAACGGGGGCACAAATTCTCACTGACTATGGGCCTGTGGGAGATCAGCCATGCTCTGAAGGCTCCCAACAAATGAGCAGAACAGAAGAAGCCGATTGGGCCTTCTGAGCTGTGATGGCCCAGCTACAGGATAGCTTCCCCCCAATGCTCACCTAGCAACACCTCTGTGTTGTCTTCATTACCTTGGGAAGATCTTTACTCTATAACATGCAACACCTGGTCTTGCCTTAGTGAGTTCCAGTTGCCCTTAAGCATGAACCAACCACTAGGAGTTGGTGAGTTCTAGTCCAACCTCATGCATGAAAGCTTTCTGGGTGTCCTTGGGCCAATCACCAGGAGACTCTGCGTTCTAGTCCTGCATTAGGCACAAAAGCCGGCTGGGTGACTTTGGGCCTATTATTAGGAGAGGGTGAGTTCTAGTCCCCTCTTAGCCACGAAACACAGCTGGGTGTCTTTGGCCAATGGCCAGGAGTCAGGGAGTTCTGGTCCCCCCCCCTTAACCATGAAAAATGGCCAGGCGACTTTGGGTCAGTCTGCATCTCTCAGCCCAACTCGCCTCACAGGGTGGTTGTTGTGGGGGAAACAGGAGAAGGGAGAAGGATTGTGGTGCAGATTCAACACCTTGAGTTACACATTTATTTATTTATTTATTTATTTATTTATTTTAATTTCTCAACAAGTACAGGGAAACAAGTAGGACAAACACATGAAAAAATGGCACAAATAAATGGATATAAATAAGCAAAACTTAGCCATAAACACATAAAAAGAGGATATATCAATGGGGACAGTAGGAGAAGGACAGTAGGCACGCTGGTGCACTTATGCACACCCCCTTTACGGACCTCTTGGGAAACACGTAAGATCCACGGAAGGCAGCTTAAGGTAAAAGGTAGGGGGGTTAGAGGAACTAACAACAGGATTGGGTAGAATGTTCCCCACATTTACTACTCTGTTGCTGAGATCGCTTTTCCTGCAATCAAGATTAGAATGGATCACATTTAGTTTGTATCTATGGATAGCCCTTCTGTTATTGCAGTTGAAGTCAAAATAGTCATTAACAGGTAGGATGTTATGGCAGATAATCTTGTGCACTAAGCTCAGGTCGGAATGTAGACGCCGTAGTTCAAGGTTGCCCAGGCCTAACATTTCAAGCCTGGTGGTAGAAGGGATTTTATTAAGAGCAGAGGAGTTGAGTCCTCTTCTTGTGAAATATTGAAGTAATACAGGTGGAATTTTGAAAATCAAAATACAAGGAGGACCAAGAAATGCTTGAAATCAAAACCAAAGGGAGAATTCGCCCCTGCAGGTCTTCCATTCGAGCACTAGCCGAGCCCAGGTAGCTCCGGAGCCCTGAGAAGGATTTGCCAGGTGTTCCTACCTGCTGAGCCCGGCCGATAGCCGTATGGCGTCCAATCAGCAACCAACCTGAACCGTCTTTGTAGAGACTTCAAAAGGAACAGAGGGAAGAGAAACTCTGTCTCATCTTCATACAAATGTGTTCGGGGGGTCACTGAAGCACAAAGATTTCTGAGGTTTTGGAATAAATTACCACCTGCCAGGAGCATATTTTTATTCACAGGTAAGTGGTACCGCAATCACAATCCTTAAGTGTAAAACTCAGGGAGCTGTACTGAGCTCATTAAAATTTCAGAAATGGTGCGAGTGGGGCCGCACAACCCCCTCCCATGAATTCAACTTCTGCATAGTTTTTAGTTATTTATTAAATTTATGGGGATGCTCATCTCAAGTACATGAATCTGAGCAACTGACAATGTCAAAAATAGGTTAAAGTCCTACACATACAGAAAAATGAAACCCACACCCAGTCGTCCAAAGAAAGCACACTTAGCGTCAATTAGCACGACTAATATTGTGTTTCCCTGACAATAAGACATTTTCTTATTTTCTTTTGACCCCTGAAATAACCGCTTGGCCTTATTTTCGGGGAGGTCTTATTATTTTTGGGGTGCAGAAGGCGGTGAGTGTGGTCACCTCATGGCTGCTGCTGTGTCGCAATATTTTCAGGGAGGGCTTATTTTAGCGCATGCGCTCAAAAGCCCGATAGGGCTTATAATCCAGGGAGGTCTTATTTTGGGAGGAAACAAGGTAAATGGGCTACCAAGGCCCCAGATATTTGAGCATATATCAAGCTTCTAGATTTAAAATCCCGAGTAACCTGACTATATAAAATAAGGAATAGTATTTTCTTGCTTTTTGATCTAGAGGCATCTATAAACTTGGGCGTTCCAGGGTTAATTGACAAACTGAAAACCCTTAGAGAAAAGATTGGGGGAAGCCAGGGATCGGATGACAGACGGATTCTTGGCTGCATGAAAATTGTTTCAATTGCGTATGTTTTTTCCGAATATCACTTGGTAACACCAGCAGAACATCTGATTGAATAAGCAATCAATGTACCTCTTTTGGCACCACATGCTACATGTTCAGAAGACCCTGGACATGGCTAATACAGGCAGTCCTCAAGTTACAACATTCAGGGACCATTCAAAGTTACCACAGCACTGAAAAAGGTTTTTCACACTTATGACCATTGCAGCATCTCTGCGTTCCCGGGATCAAAATTCAGACGCTTGGCAACTGACTCATATTTATGACCGTTGCAGTGATCCCGGAGTCATGTGTGATTCCCTCTTATGCAACCTTCTGACAAACAAAGTCAACGGGGAAGCCAGATTATGACTGCAGGACTGTAACTTTCTTCCTTGTCTCCTTACGATTTATATTGATATTGATCGTTTCCTGATTGCTCATTTGTACCCTCTGACTCCCATTAGGTGCTGCACCTGATGATTCTTGATGAATGTATCTTGTCTTTTTATGGACACTGAGAGCATCTGCCCCAAAGACAAATTCCTTGTGTGTCCAATCACACTTGGCCAATAAAGAATTCTATTCTATTCTATTCTATTCTATTCTATTCTATTCTATTCTATTCTATTCTATTCTATTTTCTATTCTATTCTCTATTCTCTATTCCCTATTCCCTATTCCCTATTCCCTATTCTCTATTCTCTATTCTCTATTCTATTTCTATTCTATTCTATTCTCTATTCTCTATTCTCTATTCTCTATTCTCTATTCTCTATTCTCTATTCTCTATTCTCTATTCTCTATTCTCTATTCTCTATTCTCTATTCTCTATTCTCTATTCTATTTTCTATTCTATTCTCTATTCTCTATTCTCTATTATTCTCTATTATTCTCTATTCTCTATTCTCTATTCTCTATTCTATTTCTATTCTATTCTATTCTATTCTATTCTATTCTATTCTATTCTATTTTCTATTCTATTCTCTATTCTCTATTCCCTATTCCCTATTCCCTATTCCCTATTCCCTATTCTCTATTCTCTATTCTCTATTCTATTTCTATTCTATTCTATTCTCTATTCTCTATTCTCTATTCTCTATTCTCTATTCTCTATTCTCTATTCTCTATTCTCTATTCTCTATTCTCTATTCTATTTTCTATTCTATTCTCTATTCTCTATTCTCTATTATTCTCTATTATTCTCTATTCTCTATTCTCTATTCTCTATTCTCTATTCTCTATTCTATTTCTATTCTATTCTATTCTATTCTATTCTATTCTATTCTCTATTCTATTTGCTATTCTATTTCTATTCTATTCTCTATTCTCTATTCTCTATTCTCTATTCTCTATTCTCTATTCTCTATTCTCTATTCTCTATTCTATTTCTATTCTATTCTCTATTCTATTCTCTATTCTCTATTCTCTATTCTCTATTCTCTATTCTCTATTCTCTATTCTCTATTCTCTATTCTCTATTCTCTATTCTCTATTCTCTATTCTATTTCTATTCTATTCTCTATTCTATTCTCTATTCTCTATTCTCTATTCTCTATTCTCTATTCTCTATTCTCTATTCTCTATTCTCTGTTCTCTATTCTATTCTATTTTCTATTTTTTATTTCTATTCTATTCTATTCTATTCTATTCTATTCTATTCTATTCTATTCTATTCCATTCCATTCCATTCCATTCCATTCCATTCACTTAACAACCGGGTTATTAAGTTAACAACTGCAGCAATTCACTTAGCAACGGTGGCAAGAAACCTCGTAAAATGGGGGGGGGGAAGACTCACTCAAGAAATGTCTCAGCAACAGAAACGCTGGGCTGAATCGTGGCCGTCAGTCGTATGAGTCGTAATGCCAGCCTGATCCTCTCCAGGACTGACTTTGGAATATCAGCACACAGAGACGTTGTGTGTGAATTCCTTGTTTCTACCACACTCCTGGAGAGGGTGAGGGGAGGGGGGGGGGAGAGAGAAGGAAATCTCTAACCCGTAAAGAACAGCTTGTTGTGTGAAAAAGGGAAGGCAGTGCAAACATGTCAAGGCACTCAAACGTGCAAGGAGCAGATTTCATTTGTAGCTTCCTGTGCCCAGAGATGCCCAGAACAGCCACACCAACTCAGTTAATTGTGTAAAGCGGCTCTGATTTCCTTGGGTCTGATTGTGGGCGACTGGACCTGTCAAAGCCAATCAAGGGGAAGCACTCTGCGATTTGCGACCCGCCTGTCCTAACCAGCCGGCAGACTTTGAAATGAAGGACTCAACCAAAGCAGAGCGATGGAGGGAAACGTTCAGGCTGCCTTTGATCTCCTGCTCATTGGATTAGGCCTCCCACTTCACTCCGGAGTGCTTAGCTGGAGCCCGGAGGGAGACGGGCTTCCACAGCTCTGCAGATGGTCCCCGAACCCCCCTCCCTCCCTCCCTCCCTCACGTTTGTAGGTCAATGAGACACGGTGAAATTAAGGAGGAGCCATCGCAATTAAACTCTTGTCAAAAAGGCCTCCATAAATCTACCTTACGTACCCTAATTGACACGCTCAGCAGAGCTGCACCTTGGGATCATAAATCAGAAAAAATTTTAGGCTGAGAAGATTGATAGAGAAGGACAAGGACATGTTCTGCTTTTCAGGCAGCCTTTTCCCTCTTCAAGAGTAGGTCTTCTTAAGCATCCCACCGCTCCTTAATTTCACCAACCTCAAGAGTCTTTGCTGGCAATATATCCTATCATTCGGAAGGCCCCGTGTACAATTGAAGAGGGCAAGAAGCAGCAGATGGAAACTCATCAAGGAGAAATCCAACCCAGAACTAAAGATAAATTTCCTGACAGTGAGAACAATCCATCAGGGGAAATGGCTTTCCTCCAGATGTTATGGGTGCTGGAGGCTTTTCAAGAAGAGGTTGGACAACCATTTGTCCATTTGTTCCCCTGCTTGAATAGGGGATTGGACTAGAAGATCTCGGAGGTCCTTTCCAACTCTGTTATTCTGAGCCTAGATCATGAGTTTGAGTGCCTCCTAAATTTTAATAGGTTAGTCGCAAAGAGGCCCCCAACAATTGCCATCTCTGAATTAACCGTAGCTTGTCCTTCTTCAGCTTGGTCCCTTCCAGATGAGTGTAGATTGGGGGGAAGGATACCTCAGAATGCCTGAGGTTAGTAAGCCTACATCCTGGGAATTATGGTTCCAACCCATTGCTAGGATGTGCAATGAGATATTTGCAATTCATATCAGGGTATCTGTCCCGATATGAGTAGTGTTGTTTTCCCTTTCGGGAACATTTTTGGTGGATGCAATCAGTACAATCAAAGCTAATTATTTCTGGCTCATTGCTGAAGTTCCCAAGACGGCAGAGCCATAGGTGACGGGATGCGCTTTCTCCTTTCAAAGTTAACCATGTTGATTTTTGGGGAGCGTTTGTTTGATTAGAGATAGTTGACACAGCTTGTGGGAAGTTATTTGGTATGGAAATGGAATCTCACTGGCTCCTTTGTGCTCCTCGCTTTCATCGTCTCCCTGCTGAGTTCTATGAATGCCCCACCAAAAATATCTTGCAGGAACAAAGGGTTAGGCTAGACAGACAGATGTTTTCCGTCGTGATGCTTTCGCCAGAAGAACTGAAGAGTGAAGGAATGTGGGGCTTGGAATAACTTTGTTTCTCTACCATTCTACCATGTGGGGTTTTCAAACATAACTTTTCTCAAAGCACCAATCAGTCAGCTTCCAAAATAATGGTGAATTTCTACCGTTATTCTGAAGTGATAGATAGGGAAGTATGCAGTGGAGTACCCCAAGGCTCTGTTTTAGGCCCAGGACTCTTCAACATCTTCATCAATGATTCGGATGAGGGAATAAATGGGGAACTCATCAGATTTGCAGATGACACCAAGCTGGTAGGAATAGCCAACACTCCAGAAGACAGGCTTAAGATACAGAAGGATCTTGACAAACCTGAACATTGGGCACTATCTAATAAAATGAAATTCAATGGTGAAGAAAGGAAGGTTCTACATTTAGGCAAGAAAAATGAAATGCACAGGTACAGTATAGGTGGTGCTTTGCTCAATAGTAGTAACTGTGAGAAGGATCTTGGAGTCCTAGTGGACAACCATTTAAATAGGAGCCAGCCATGTGCAGCAGCCGCCAAAAAAGCCAACACAGTTCTAGGCTGCATAAATAGAGGAATAGAATCAAGATCACGTGAAGGTTAATACTACTTTATAATGTCAGGCCACACTTGGAATATGGCATCCAGTTTTGGTCGCCACGATGTAGAAAAGATGTGGAGACTCTGGAAAGAGTGCAGAGAAGAGCAAGAAAGATGATTAGAGGACTGGAGGCTAAAACATATGAAGAATGGTTGCAGGAACTGGAAATGTCTAGTTTAATGAAAAGGAGGACTAGGGGAGACATGTGAGACAATATTCCAATATCTCAGGGGTTGCCACAAAGAAGAGGGAGTCAAGCTATTCTCCAAGCACCTGAGGGCAGGACAAGAAGCAATGTGTGGAAACTAATCAAGGAGAGAAGCAACTTAGAACTGAGGAGAAATTTCCTGACAGAACAATTAATCAGTGGAATAACTTGCCTCTAGAAGTTGTGAATGCTCCAACACTGGAAGTCTTTAAGAAGATATTGGGTAGCCATTTGTCTGAAGTGGTGTAGGGTTTCCTGCCTAAGCAGTGGGTTCGACTAGAAGACCTTCAAGGTCCCTTCCAACTCTGTTATTCTATTCTCTTCCATTCTCTTCCATTCTTTTCCATTCCATTCCATTCTATTCTATTCTATTCTATTCTATTCTATTGTTCTACCATTTGGGGTTTTCAAACATAACTTTTCTAAAAGCACCAACCAGTCAGCTTCCAAAATAATGTTGAATTTCTGTAGTTATTCTGAAATGATAAATATAATCTTAATAAATATAGAAGAATTCTACTGGTTCCACCACTCTGTAACATCCCCTGGTATATTTTGCAAATTTTGGCGTGTTTTGGTTGCTGCTCTATCATTCTGGCTCTTCCTGATTGAAAACCTCTTTGTTGTTTCAAGGCCTACTAATTACCTGAATGGATGCACTGCCAGCCAAACAGAAGTTGAAGTAAGGTAGCAACTGTGGAAGTACAGCATCGCCTGCCCACCTCTGAACCTCTTCTCTTGCAGGCGAAATGAGCATTCCACTCATCTACATCTCGCCCGGCCTTTGCTGAGGCGGTAGGGAGATCTATTTCTGCAAGAGGAGAGCAGGGAGTACGTAGCAGTTGTTAGTGGGCTGATTCCCAGGAGCCGTGAGGAACACATAACAGAGATGGAGATCACATTCCCCGTCTAGAAATGTCAAACTTCATCCAGGAGCTAAGAAAGCTGCGTTTCAGTTTTAATGATCTCTGTTACAGAGTTCCTTGCAATGGCTGAAACTGCAAAGGATCCAATTATCCTCACTTCTGCGCCCCTCAACCTGGTATCGCTTTGGTTCTTGTGACAGAAATCCTGAGGAGGCAAGGAAGCCCCATCGAGGAGCCGAGGTGGCGCAGTGGTTAGAGTGCAGCACTGCAGGCTACTTCAGCTGACTGCAGTTCGGCTGTTCAAATCCCACCAGGCTCAGGGTTGACTCAGCCTTCCATCCTTCCGAGGTGGGTGAAATGAGGACCCGGATTGTTGTTGGGGGCGATATGCTGACTCTGTAAACCGCTTAGAGAGGGCTGAAAGCCCTAGGAAGCGGTATATAAGTCTAACTGCTATTGCTATTGCTATTGCTATTGCTATTGCTATTGCTATTGCTATCTATCTATCTATCTATCTATCTATCTATCTATCTATCTATCTATCTATCTATCTATCTATCTATCTATCTATCTTATCTATTATCTATCCATCCAAGGCTCAAGGTTGACTCAGCCTTCCATCCTTCCGAGGTGGGTAAAATGAGGACCCGGATTGTTGTTGGGGGCAATATGCTGACTCTCTGTAAACCGCTTAGAGAGGGCTGAAAGCCCTATGAAGCGGTATATAAGTCTAACTGCTGTTGCTATATCTATCTATCTATCTATCTATCTATCTATCTATCTATCTATCTATCTATCTATCTTATCTATTATCTATCCATCCAAGGCTCAAGGTTGACTCAGCCTTCCATCCTTCCGAGGTGGGTAAAATGAGGACCCGGATTGTTGTTGGGGGCAATATGCTGACTCTCTGTAAACCGCTTAGAGAGGGCTGAAAGCCCTATGAAGCGGTATATAAGTCTAACTGCTGTTGCTATATCTATCTATCTATCTATCTATCTATCTATCTATCTATCTATCTATCTATCTATCTATCTATCTATCTTATCTATTATCTATCCATCCAAGGCTCAAGGTTGACTCAGCCTTCCATCCTTCCGAGGTGGGTAAAATGAGGACCCGGATTGTTGTTGGGGGCAATATGCTGACTCTCTGTAAACTGCTTAGAGAGGGCTGAAAGCCCTAGGAAGCGGTATATAAGTCTAACTGCTATTGCTATTGCTATTCTTTTCCCAACGTAAGTCGCTTGGGAACTCCTGGGATAGATTGATGCTTTATCTTCGGCTTAACCCAATGCCATCCGAGTGGAACAACGTTCTTAGAATGTGAGGCCGGCATATCAAAAAGCACCACAGTGGGGAAGGCTGAGCTAGTACGTTTCTTATGGTCATCCTACTAGCCAACTACCAAGGAAGCCATGTGATGGTTCGTGGATGCCGTGATATGGACTCAGGTCATTTAATCCTAGGCTTGGCAAGCTTCCTTTGGGCTAAATCAATCTCTTGGAAGATGAGTTGGCTGGGCCCAGTTGCCCTTCGCACTCATCCAGAGAGACACGTGGACACGGAGACCCAATTTTGTTCTCTTTTCTCTTTTCTCAAATTCCTGGGCTAAACAATGGAGGTAGCCCGTCACTCCTTCCATGTTAAAACGGGCTCCAGTTCCTACGATCTCATCCCTGGCCATGAAATCCTCTGTCAACCCAACGGTTTGCCTTAATTTGACTCGGCTCATCATCCGCGTTGTGCCCCAGACTGACTGCATGTCAAAGATAATACTGTGAAATTATCAATTTGCAATTTTGAATTGCCTTTGAAGATACAGCACATTTCATCTCCCACACTCTTCCACTTGGCACAGATTTTACATTTTCAGAATGGCTATGAACTTCTATTATTATTATTATTATTATTTATTATTATTATTTTTTTAGTAAGAAGAGCTTCTGGGGGAAAGAAATGTGACTGATATTTAAGCGCTACTGAGATATTAAATAACCCGATCATAATGTTTCCATGAATAACCGTTGCAGATATTTCCCTGCCTGGAAGATGGAACTCCTGCAAACTTTCCCATTGTAGGCAGGGGTGTGATTGTGTGACCCACATCATTGTCCTGTTTTTGTGTGACTGCTTCTTAACAAGAAAAATCTTGCTTTTTTTAAGCACAATCTGCTTAAATTGTGACTGCATTGGTACAGTATCAAGTCTCTAATGGGGCCCTGACATTTTTTAGCCCCTTCCTCTCCCTGTTGTGGTTCACTGGCAGCCTGGGAACTGGCAGCAGAGTCGGACAGTGAGGAGGTTGGGGAGGAACCTGGGCCAGTCCTGGAGTCTGGGGAGGGCTCTGTGTCAGAGGCAGAGAGGGGCACAGGGCCATCTGGGAGTTACCGTATGTGTTGCCTCCAGAGCCTGCAGAGTCGGACATCAGCGAGGCAGAGGAACAGGGGGAGCCTGTTCCCAGTCCACGCAGGAGCAGAGCTGCCAGAAGGCAAGAACAGTTAATAGCAATAGCAGTTAGACTTATATACCGCTTCATAGGGCTTTCAGCCCTCTCTAAGCGGTTTACAGAGTCAGCATATTGCCCCCAACAACAATCCGGGTCCTCATTTTACTCACCTCGGAAGGATGGAAGGCTGAGTCAACCTTGAGCCGGTGAGATTTGAACCGCCGAACTAGCAGTCAGCTGAAATAGCCTGCAGTGCTGCATTTAACCACTGCACCACCTCGGCTCTTAAGACAAGAGGGGAGACTCAGGAGTAAGGCTTGGAGGTGATTGGCCCCTCCCATAAGACATAAAGGAGGAGCAAAGGGATGTGAGCCTTTGCAGGAAGGTTCCACCACCATTCTGTAATGGCCCAGTGGTTAGAGTGCAGTATTGCAGGCAAATTCTGCCCACTGCCAGCAGTTCAAGTCTCACTGGCTCAAGGTTGGCTCATCTTTCCAACGTTGGTAAAATGAGGGCCCAGATTGCTGGGGGCAAGAGGCTGACTCTGTAAACCCCTTTAGAGAGTTCTGTAAAGCCCTGGGAAGCGGTATATAAGTCTAAGGGTTATTGCTATTGCCATGTATTGTTGTTATTGCCATATATTTAAAAAGCAGGGTCTTCTTCTTGGCAGTTAGAAGGATCTAAAATGGGCTTTTCTCAAACACATTAGAAGGTAAGCGTGAAAAACTATCCCACTGTATAAGGATGCTAATCTAATATGCTTCTTCTCTCCCCCCCTCCAAACATTTTCCAATAACTGTAGAATTTGATTGTGGATTATCTCAGGCTGGGCATTGTGGATTATCTCAGGCATTCACTGGCTGGGGAATCCTGGGAGTTGAAGTCCAGACATCTTCAAGTTGCCAAGGTTGAGAAACACTGTATTAAAGCATCTCCTTCTTTTTACGTACAATAACAGTTTTGTTGTCTGATTGATTTCACCTGTTGAGTGTGTATGTGTTGCACACCTTGCCAAACCTTGCAAAAAAACGGTCAGGTGACAACTGCACACGCGGGGGAGTCAAGGAGCCCCAATATAGTGCCATAAACAGTCACTTTGACTAGGAATAGCAATGAAAGAACAATTGCTTGACATAAAGTAGAGATGGCTCACAAAGGGCTGTTTTGTCTCTTAATCCCAATATAGTTTCTCCCTCCATCAAGATGGAGAGCTATTTTATACCTGCTTTTAATGAAAGGATTTCGTTCAGTTTCTTTACAAAGCTGCTGGAAGGATGCTAAAGAATATTTCCCAGAACAGAAGATTTTTAAGGCTGCCTCCATAGGACACAACTAATCTGGCAATTAAAGCCAGCCCACGCAGTACGGAATGGAGATTTGTAAAACAGAATGGCCTAATAAAGCCGTGATTTTCCTACTGGGAAAGAATATTTTCCAAGTGAAGAAAGAAAATTGGGCACTATCACATTGGAAGAGTGGAAGAGTTACACCCACCCCTGAGCCGGTGTTCAAGACACCTGAAGGCAGGAGAAGAAGGAAAAGCAAGGATGGAAGCTTTATCAAAGAGAGATGCAACCTAGAATTAAGGATAAATTTCCTGACAGTGAGAACAGTTAACCAGTGGAACAAATTGTCTCCAAAAGTTGTGTGTGCTCCAACACTGGTTTTCTTTCTTTTCTTTTTTAAAAAAAAATGATTTTCTATTAAATACATTTCTTAGTGCTTAATAAACTTCGTGTTGTCTGTGTATTTAATTTGCTTAATAGTGCAAACTTACATTCTTAATCTCCACCCTCTTTTTCCAACCATTGGTCAAACAGATTCCACGTTGGATAACATTCTACGTCTTCTTCCTGTTTCATTTTCAATGTTGATCTATCCATTTCTACATCATCAAGTGTAGAAGGAAAGAGGAGGAGGAGGAGGAGGAGGAGGAAGAGGAGGAGGAGGAAGAGGAGGAGGAGGAGGAAGAGGAGGAGGAGGAGGAGAGAGGAGGAGGAAGAGGAGGAGGAGGAGGAGGAGGAGGAGGAAGAGGAGGTGGAGGAGGAGGAAGAGGAGGAGGAGGAGGAGGAGGAGGAGGTGGAGGAGGAGAGGGGGAGAGGAGAACGGTGGGATCCTTGGTGCTGTCTGAGCTTGGCAGCTTTCTTGCAGACATTTTATGACCCAAACTAGGTAACTTCATCAGTCTAAAAGGGAGTGAGTTTGCAGGAAGGAGGAGGGGGGGAGGAAGAGGAAGAGGAGGTGGAGAAGAAGGACAACAACAGCAAAAATGACTCTTGGAATCCTTGGGGCTCTCTGAGCTTGGAGGTTTTCTTGGGGACGTTTCGTTACCCAACTAGATAACATCTTCAGTGCTGGTGATGTTCTTCAGTTGGGTCATGAAACGTCTGCAGGAAAACCACCAGGCTCCGAGAGCCCCAAGGACCCCCCCCCAGCTTTTGTATCCCTTCTCCCCTCCTTCATCAACTTTAAGGAACTTGTGCTGCAAAGGTAAAAGCCGCTTGCAGGTGCTCCGCGCACCGTTTTGTTCGCCCAAGTGAGCTGCTGACTCAGCTCCCATCACCTAATGAACCTGTTTGGATGCAGAGCAGAAAAAGGAAAGCACAAAGCATTTCTGGGTCTTTCACACATTCGCACCCCTCCCGGCCCCTGCAGAGTGTCAACGGAGTGCTTCATTAGTCATCACTGAAGTGGCAAAGCTGGGAAGGCCGGATGCCTTAGGGGAGGCAATTTAAGAAAAGAAACATCTCCAAATTGCTTTTCAAAGTTGAAACCCCTGGAACTTCAGAGAACTCTGCTGGTTCGCAGATGAAAAGCCTCCTCCCGTCTTTAGAGGGATGGGACGACAGAAGGAAAGGGGCTTTTCTTTCCTTTTGTTGAGCCCCCCCCCCCGAAATACTTTGGTGTGTGCCTTTCCTCACCTCCTGGGCATTGAGGAACAAATGTGTGGATGTCGGTGGTGGCCACGAGGTTGTTAAAGGGAAGAGTTGATTCATGTTCACATCTGTCTAAGTCGATGGACCTTTGATGGCATCTTGGCACAATTAGGCTTTCCCCAGCAACCAGCAACAAGCGGTGGATTCGCCTACAATGTGAGCGGAGGGGGGAGGGCAGTGGTGAAGTTCAATTTTTTTACTGCTGGTTCTGTGGGCATGGCTTGGTGGCTGTGGTAGGGGGAAGGTTACTGCAAAATCTCTACTTCCTCCCCACTCCAGGGAAGGATACTTCAAAATCTCTGTTCCCACCCCAATCCAGGGGAAGATTACTGCAAAATCCCCATCCCCTCCCGATCAGCTGGGACTCGGGAGGCAGGGAATAGATGGGGTGGGGCCAGCCAGAAGTGGCATTTGCCGGTTCTCCCAACTACTCAAAATTTCCGCTACCGGTTACCTGAAATACTCAAAATTTCCACTACCGGTTCTTCGAACTACTCAAAATTTCCGCTACTGGTTCTCTGGACTACTCAAAATTTCCGCTACCGGTTCTCCAAACTACTCAAAATTTCCGCTACCAGTTCTCCGAACTACTCAAAATTTCCGCTACCAGTTCTCTGAACTACTCAAAATTTCCGCTACCAGTTCTCTGAACTACTCAAAATTTCCGCTACCGGTTCTCTGAACTACTCAAAATTTCCGCTACCAGTTCTCCGAACTACTCAAAATTTCTGCTACCAGTTCTCCGAACTACTCAAAATTTCTGCTACCAGTTCTCCGAACTACTCAAAATTTCTGCTACCAGTTCTCTGAAGTTTGGAGAACCGGCAAATACCACTTCTGACTGACTCTGCCCCCATCTATTCTCTGCCTCCCGAGTCCCAGCTGATCGGGAGGGAATGGGGATTTTGCAGTATCCTTTCCCAAGCCACGCCCACCAAGCCACGCCCACAGAAACGCTAGTGAAAATTTTTGAGTCTCACCACTGCAACCAAGGATTGTCAATTTCCCTAAATGGAGTTGGGGGGAAATGAGAGTTCATTTCTTAGCCACAGTATATATTTGTGATTTGTGGCTTATCATTTCTCTCATAATCTATATGTGCATATATGCTTATTAAGGTCAATGGAACCCAGGGAACAAAACTGCAATACGTCAACCTACATCTGAGCCAAAGTGACTTCAGTATTGCAGCTGAAATCACTTTAACAAGTCCAGCTTTAAATATGGTTTTAATTATCTAAGTTTGTACGTATCAGCAATATTAAAAAGGATGGGTAGAATTAGAGTAAACAAGAGAAAAAGCATTTCTCTGAACACTTTCCCTTTCACATTGTCTCTCTTTATGTCTTTAATTCTCTGAGTAAAGCAAGGAAGCCCGATTTTCTTACCATCAAGAGGCGCAGAAGTCTTTGCCCTCCACCCTAAATTCCTACAATGCTGTAATTCTCAGAAGGTTCGATTTAACTTTAATGACACGCTATTATTTAGAGCAAATTCCTGAATTTGGTTTGAAAACTGTTTTATTCCATTTTCATTTTCATTTCATACAATCACTTATATACTGTGCATTCAAAAAAAGAGCAATAAACACAACTCATCTTCCACCATGGAAAACCAACGTAGCACTTCGATCCTCCATGCACCCTTTCTTCTCCCCCTCCAACTTTCATTTCTCCCCTCCAGCATTCCCCTCTTCTACTTCCCCTCCCCCTCAAACATTCCTTTCTCCCCTTCCCACCATCTCACCCTCCTTACATTCCCCTCTCACTCCCTCTTTACTTCTCCCTCTTCTTTCCCTCCATTCCTCCCTTTGGTGTATTTCTACCATTCATTAGTCTATTCAATTTATATTTTGCACTAAAATTAAAGAAAAAATTAAAAAAAAAAAAAAAAAAAAGAAAGAAAAAGGGGGAAATAAAAGGAAAAAAGAAAAAAGAAAAGAAAAAAGAGCAACAGTATACAAGTGTATTCTTATTGTTCGGAAAGTTGAAATTTGGAATATCAAGATAGAAAAAGGCCTTCTACACTTGATGATGTCACCTAGTTGGGCAATGAAATGTCTGCAAGAAAACCACCAAGCTCAGAGAGCATCAAGGATTCCAGTCATCGTCCTCCTCCTCCTCCCTCAAACCCTCCTCCCTTGTAGCACTGATGATGTTACCTAGCTGGGTCATGAAACGTCTGCAAGAAAACCACCAAGCTCAGAGAGCACCAAGGGACCCCTCATTTCAACCCTGAACTACAAATAATTGTCTTATCAATAAAAAGGTGGTTGAGAGAGAACAATCATTTGGTCTTTTGCATCCTCTTCAGGGCTTCTCTTTGTCTCATTTCATGTTTCTCAACAAAGGCCAAATCCTCTTGGTGTGACTTCACTTAAAAGAGAATGGCAGAGCAAAACAGCAATAAGACTCAAGGATTTGATAAGGTAAAAAGGGAATGCTTCCCCTCGCACATATGTGCTAGTTGACAGCTAGCCAGCACTGTCCGAAGACGTCTCCGTGGTCATGTGGCTGGCATGCCTCAATGCCGAAGGCGCACAGGATGCTGTTCCCTTCCCACCAAAGGTGGTTCCTATGTTTCTACTTGCATTTTTTACCTGCTTTCGAACTGCGAGGTTGGCAGAAGCTGGGAGAAGTCACGGGAGCTCCCTCCATTACGTGGCGCTAGGGATTCGAACCACCAACCTTTCTAATCGACAAGCTCAGTGTCTTAGCCCCTGAGCGACTGCTTCCCCTTTTGATAAGGTAGCAGAAGGTTAAATTAGAGCTATTTTTTAAGCTTGTGGGGTAGCTCTTCTCCTCCATTAATATTTTGGCTTATGCCTTAGAATGGAGAGAAGGAGCTTATCATCCGTGGTCATTTTCTGGACATCAACATATGACCAATACAAAATACACCTTTTCTTGAGGGGGAGGGAAACATGCTCTAAGCAGACATCAGGATGGCAAACCCATTTCAGCTCAGGCTTTGTAAAGTAGCTGGTTCTCCTCCATCCAATATTCATATTTTCTGCTAAAGTTCCCATTGTGTCTAATGAAATCAAATCACAATGAATTATGAAAACTGGAGGAGCCCAGGATTGAAGAGTGACAATGCATGTTATTTGCTTTATTTCTCGATTCATATGAATAAAACATTTCCTCTGGTGCCACATAATACCCTCTTTTAAAAGAATATCCTTCACTCTCCCAGACCTATTACTGAATTGTCTTGCCTGCTACATGGCTTTTTAAAATCCGGGGTGGGGGGGGGGGAATGTCCGAACTGCAGAAACATCTCAAGGAAAGAAAGCTCAGAAGGAAAGAAGAAAGGGAGGGAGGCAGGAAGAAAGGAGGGAGGGAGGGAGGGAAGTGATGGGAAGGAGGGAGAGAGGGAGGAGGAAGGAAGGAAAAAAGGAAGGAAGGGAGAAAAGAGGGAAGGGAGGGAGGAAGGTTCAGTAATTAAAGTTATACGTAATACCACTTTAGTCATTTGTAGTGATTTTTGAGGTCTGTAATATTAAATTACTAGTAATGTGTACATGGAAGCGTGCTGCACCCCCCCACCCCCCCACACGCCCACTTTCATTCTGGAATGAAGAGCAAGGTCATTGATATGCCCTGGAAGAGTGAATGGTGGTGCAGAATGATTTAACTTGAGTTTCAATATTAGATATCACTTTTAGTTGTTGTGAGCTGTCAGGTGAGAAGGGCATCTATAAGAATGAATGAATGAATGAATGAATGAATGAATGAATGAATGAATGAATGAATGAATGAATGAATTCCCAGTGCACACTTATGAATTTCTGCAGATCCAAATATTGTAAACGGGCATTGAAAGAGGTGCAATAGAAAACACGATTGATGTAATAGTGAGCCACACACAACCCAAACAAGCAATTGCACATCCTGAAAATCTTTCTACTTTTGCTAAAAGAAATTCAGGCAAAGCACGCCTGATTGTTCGGATGCCGAGCAAGAGATGCAACCTGTGAATGAACGAACGAATCCTATTATGGTCACTGGCCACAATTGCTGGTCAGCTTGGCCTGCTCAGAAAAACGCCCTTAAGTAGAGCAGAACAGCCCTGGTGAGTTCCCAGTCTTTGATAACCTTATTTAAATGTGCTGATAACCCGTCACCAGGAGCCACTGCTGGGAGAAGCCAAGATGTGGAAGGGGTTGTGAAGTGGTTGTGCATGAATGGGATCCGGTGGTAGACGGGAGAGTTTCCTAACTGAGTGGGGGGTTCTTGGAAGTGCTGTTTGTGGAGGGAGTCAGGAAAGTTCGCAGCAAAGCACTTGTGATCCCAGAGTCGCATATTTTAAGAAGGTTGCATTCCCACCTCTGCAGCTCATCATGATCTCCAGGCGCCCCATTGGCTTTTGAAGAGGCCCCCATTGGAAACCATCTGCTTCTTATTAAAGGTAAAGGTTCCCCTCGCACATCTGTGCTAGTCGTTCCCGACTCTAGGGGGCGGTGCTAATCTCCGTTTCAAAGGCCGAAGAGCCAGCACTGTCCGAAGACGTCTCCGTGGTCATGTGGCCGCCATGACTCAACGCCAAAGGCGCACGGAACGCTGTTCCCTTCCCACCGAAGGTGGTTCCTGTTTTTCTACTTGCATTTTTTTCTTGCTTTCTTGCCAGTTGCTTTTGAGCTGCTAGGCTGGCAGAAGCTGGGACAAGGAACGGGAGCTCACTCCGTTACACAGTGCTAGGGAATTCAAACCACTAAACCGCTGAAATTTCTGATCGACAAGGTCAGCATCTTAGCCCCTTAGCCTCCCTCCTATTTTCTTTCTGCTTCTTATTACCTACACACAATTCACCCAGAATTAGCATCTCGGTTTGATCCAGGAGCCTGGGAAGATCTTCCTCTTCCTCTCCTCTGGGACCACCCCAGGGCATTCTCTGAATGAACGTGGGATTGGGCTCCAACAGAATGATGATGGGCTTCCAGAAGGAGCTCCATTCATCTCCAAAAGGCTTTTGACAAAGGAGAGATTTCACAAAGCGCTATGGAGAAGAACTGGGCCAGGTTCCAATTTAGAGGGGGGGGGGGTTTGATTTACAGGCATTGAAAACTTACTAGGAAAACCTGGAGGTCTCCTAATTTAAGGAGACCTGTGAGAATGAGCCTCTTTTAGGAAACAAACAAGGACCCCCGGCACGGAAACTTTCTAGTATGAATGGATACGGATGGCCTCCGGGGGTGTTTTTCAAATCTAGCAACTTTAGGATGGATCAGAATTCCCAAGCCAGCATGAATTCTGGGAGTTGAAGTCCACATATTTAAAAAATTGTCAAGCTTGAGAAACAGTTGTCTTAAGTAAATGAGAAAAGTGGGTGCAGGCACTGCTTACTTAATGTCCACAATTGAACCTGGAATTTTGATTATGTTATTGCCGTTGTTAAGTGGGTCGCCACGTGACCTGACTCGACTTTTACAACTGTTTTTATGATAGTAGCCTCTGTCAACAAAATGATGTCAAAGGCATCACGAGGGGCATTTGCTGGCTGGGGAATTCTGGGAGTTGAAGTCCAGACATCTTCAAGTAGCCAAGGTTGAGAAACACTGCATTAAATTCTTCCTGGGAAAAAGCTCCACATGGACAGGAAGTGAGTGAATCTGTTATTCATTAAGGACACCAGTTCTACATCCTAGTTTTCCTCTGACTCCCCCAAATTACAGGGCCCCTCTTCGCTGGCCTTCTGGGAACAAAGCATTTTTTTACTACCATGGGTGTGGCTTGGTGGGCATGGCAGGGGAAGGATACTGCAAAATCCCCACCCCCTCCCGATCAGCTGGGACTCGGGAGGCAGAGAATAGATGGGGGCGGGGCCAGCCAGAGGTGGTATTTGCCGGTTCTCCCAACTACTCAAAATCTCCACTACCGGTTCTCCAGAACTGCTCAGAACCTGCTGAATTCCACCTCTGGATGAAGGTTACAACGAAAGTATCCTGGAGGGCATTGAGAAATTAATTGGACGCCACCATCTGTGTCGGGTTGTTTAGACTGTTTTTGCCTCGTTTAGTTTAATTCAATGTTTATCATTTGCTGTTGGCTGTTTTAAATATTATTATGCATGACTATTTTTTTTTATTGTGGTAGCCACCTGGAGTTCTTGAAAATTATGTTGATGTCCAATTTAATAAAGACAATAAAGGCATCATAAATACTCTGTGTTTGTCCCTCCCTTACAGGGAATGACTAATCTCACACCAGGCGGCTGGAAGTCTGTGGAGATTCTCAGCCATCCAGGTCATGGTTGCCCCAAAGGTGCTTTTTTCAAGAGGCTGGTTTTTCTTTGAAGAGGTTTCGCTTCTCATCCAAGAAGCTTCCTCAGCTCTGACTGGATGGTGGGGCATGGGATCCAGTCAGAGCTGAAGAAGCTTCTTGGATGAGAAGTGAAACCTCTTCAAAGAAAAAGCAGAAAGCCCTGTTGCCTCTTGAAGAAAGCACTTTTGGGACAGGCTGTTGAATGATCCTTCTCATTAGGTAGTGATCATCTATCATGACCGTTGGGAGGCATGTGGCGGCTCAGTGGCTAAAACACTGAGCTTGTCAATCAAAAAGGTTGGCAGTTTGGCGGCGTGAAAATCCCTAGCGCCGCCAAGGTTTTGGATGCCAGGAAAGTGCAGAGCCCACACGGAGGATCTGGGAGGGTGAAAAACGGGCTTCCTGGAAGTCTGGGTCTCTGGAGCCCAGGGGGAGGCTGTTTTCGCCCTTCAGGAGGCGAGGTGGCGCAGTGGTTAAATGCAGCACTGCAGGCTACTGCTAGATCAGCAGTTCAGCGGTTCAAATCTCACCGGCTCAGGGTTGACTCAGCCTTCCATCCTTCCGAGGTGGGTAAAATGAGGACCCAGATTGTTGTTGGGGGCAATATGCTGACTCTGTAAACCGCTTAGAGAGGGCTGAAAGCCCTATGAAGCGGTATATAAGTCTACTGCTATATTGCTATTGCTGTCGAGCAAAGCCTCTGGAGTCTGGGGAAGGAAAAAACACCACCCACCCACCCCACCATGGTGCAGGAGGCCCAGTAGGCCACGCCCCCATGGCCACACCCACCCAACAACTGGGCAGAGAACCAGTTGCTAAAACGCATCAATCCCACTCCTGGGAGCCAAGGTGGCGCAGTGGTTAGAGTGCAGTACTGCAGGCCACTTCAGCTGACTATTATCTGCAGTTCAGGGGTTCAAATCTCACCGGCTCAAAGGTTGACTCAGCCTTCCATCCTTCCGAGGTGGGTAAAATGAGGACCCAGACTGTTGGGGGCAATATATGCTGACTCTGTAAACCGCTTAGAGAGGGCTGAAAGCCCTATGAAGCGGTATATAAGTCTAAATGCTATTGCTATTGCTATTGCTCACATCTGACGGGAGGCTTTTTAGGAATTTGAGACTTGCTCACTCTCACTATTTTCTTTCTTCTGGTAATTCCACGGAATTAAATCTGGGAATACAGGGATGGGCCTTAATTAACCAACAGAGCCTGTTTCAGGGCAGTATCGGAAAGGCCAAAGGTAGCTAGGATGACAGCCAGGGATTAGCAGATTGAGCTGATTTAGGCTGCCCTAGTGAATTATTTGCATGCCATATAATCTTCCTGTATCCATGCTTCTTCCCAGGGCGGATTCTCAGGAGACGAGCCGGGCGGATTCTAGTGGGTTGTTCATTTTCAAGTGCCCTGAAGCTATTTGGCTTAAAAGGAGAGAAAGAATTCAAAGATAGCAATGACTTGCAGGGGAGATGGGAGGATGGACCAGTCGCCAAGGCAGGAATAGAGAGGAGTGTTGTGTAAGTGCTGCTCCCACACTTAACTCTTTGGAGTCGAAATCTGAAGCAGGGGGTCTGCAAACCTGGCGACTTTAAAACCTGGCAACTTTAAGACGTGTGAACTTCAACTCCTAGAATTCCCCAGCCATCCATGCAACAAATGCTTGTGGTTTGTATCTTAGGATGAATGATTTAGGATCAATGTTCTATCACTTTGTTGTTTCTAGGTACACGGAGAAGGTATGCACACATTTCTTGTGTGTCCAAGCACACTTGGCCAATAAAGAATTCCATTCCCTAGTTGCTATGCTGTGCTGTGCTATCCTTTCCCTTCCCATCCCATCCTTGTAACTTCTTCCTCTTGGGTTTTAAAACCAATCTCCCTCCCGCTTGGCTCTGGGTGGGTGCAGAGTTGAGTTAAATCATGCCATTAATCCGAGGCCCCTTCAGAAGGGGAGGGGCTTGTGGAGAGGTTAGAGAAAGCCCTGCCCCTCCCTTCATGGGGATTTTAAGCCCACAGGGGTGACTTCCTTTATTATTCCATCAAAGGTGGCTCTCCTGATTGGTATTCTGGAAGCACACCCCCATCGGAGAATGCTTCCTTCGAAAACGGATCTAAAGAAATCCATTGGCAAGGTGGGTTTCGTTCTTCATTTCAGACCTTCCTTGCCTGCCGCGGAGGAGAACTTGGAGGTGTGTGTGTGTGTGTGTGTGTGTGTTTGCTAACCAAACGTTGGAGGGTTTTACGATTCCCATCCTTGTTTTGCTGCTGGGAAGCCTGAAGAATGAGCCATGTGATGGGCAGGCAAAGGCTGGCAGCCTTCGGGAGAGTGCAAATGCCCCTCCAATTTGTGAATCTAGCAGAAGGACAATGGTTGGAAAGAGGGAGCCCATTCGCCAGTCATCTCACATCCAGCCTTTCTCTGGGCCCGGAGCTGCTGCGGAGTCCGGGGGGGGCTGTTATTCCCATGTCCCCTGACACCCCCCCCTTAAAAGCAAGGGTGGCCAAAGGGGAGTTTAGGGGTGAGCTGCATTCTGGGCAGAGGCCCCAAAAGGTCCTATGGAAAGCAGCCCCCAATATTTGGGGAAAACATTTCCTCCTCTTTTTAAAGACAAAATGTTAGTGTTGGTACTTGGACAAAAACAAATTGGGGGTTTAAATTATTGGGATGACTCCTTCCTTCCTTCCTTCCTTCCTTCCTTCCTTCCTTTCCTTTCCTTTCCTTCCTTTCCTCCCTTCCTTTCTTTTCCTTACTTCCTCTTTTCTTCCTTCCTTCCTCTCCTTTCCCTCCTTTCCTTCCTTCCTTCCTTCCTTCCTTCCTTCCTTCCTTCCTTCCTTCCTTCTCCCTTCCTCCCTCCCTCCCTTCCTTCTCCTTCCTTCCTTCCTTTCTTCTCTATTCATGCATGGCTCCCAGATTTCAATGTGCTGGATTTTTTTATTTACTTATTTAGGAAACACATTTCTGTAGCCATCTCGCACAGTGTTTCTCAACCTTGGCAACTTCAAGATTTGTGGACCTCAACTCCCAAAATTTCCCAGCCAGAATTCTGGGAGTTGAAGTCCATATATCTCAAGTTTGATGAAAAGAAGGACTAGGGGAGAGAGGAAAGCAGTGCTCTGATATCTCAGAGGCTGCCCCAAAGAAGAGGGGAACAAACTATTCCTCAAAGCGCCTGAGAGCAGGACAAGAAGCAATGGGTGGAAACGAATCAAGGAGAGAAGCAACCTTGAATTAAGGAGAAATTTCCTGACGGTTAGAACAATTGATCAGTGGAGCAACTTGCCTCCAGAAGTTGGGAATGCTCCAACTCTGGACGTTTTTAAGAAGATGTTGGATAAGCATTTGTCTGAAGTGGTGTAGGGTTTCCTGCCTAAGCAGGGGGTTGGACTAGAAGACCTCCACAGTCCCTTCCAACTCTGTTATTCTATTCTATTCTATTCTATTCTATTCTATTCTATTCTATTCTATTCTATTCTATTCTATTCTATTCTATTCTATTCTATTCTATTCTATTCTATTCTATTCTATTCTATATTCTATTCCATTCCATTCTCTATTCTATTCTATTCTATTCCATTCCATTCCATTCCATTCCATTCCATTCCATTCCATTCCATTCCATTATGTATTCTATTCTATTCTATTCTATTCTATTCTATTCTATTCTATTCTATTCTATTCTATTCTATTCTATTCTATTCCACTCCACTCCACTCCACTCCACTCCACTCCACTCTACTCTACTCTACTCTATTCGTTAAAGCTGAGAAATGCTGGGCAGTGAGCTAAAGATGAGAACTACTATAGGGCTACTAGCCAGTAGGCCATGCCCACCATGCCACACCCACCAAGTAACCAGGCAGAGAACTAGTTGCTAACATTTTTGAATCCCACCCCTGGATCCCGCAATGTTGACCCCACCTTGAGAATCCCCACGGCTAGTGGCAAATGAATCTAACAAATACATAAATGGATATTGATCCCAACAAGGAACGTTAAACACATCGTGGTGGGAAGAGAACAAGGCTCTGAATATGACATGAAGCGGAGAAGCAGACTTGAACTACGCCAATATTCTCTCGATGTTAGTCGTAAAAAAAAAGGATTGGAGCTCCTTGACCAACTTCGAGTGCGCCCAAACTCCAACCTACAACCCCCAAAAATGAAGCCTTAAAGAGAAATTCCCCAGATTTTATCCAGCTCTATTTCACAAACCTTAAAGAGGCGGAACAAAGGCAGCTCTCTGTGTCTCTGTGACAAAACTCAGATCAGATGAACATGTGCAGGAGGAGAGCTCAGCTGCAGAACAAGAGGCAAGTTTTCCAAATGTTTTCATCAGCAAAGATAGCTAAAACGCACAACACACACACACACACACACACACACAAAGGCACAAGTTGAGCGGGATAGAAGAGGGAGAAGCTGGATGTTATATTCAAGGCAGGTTTAATCTGAGATACAATCTTAATGGAATGTGTGAATAATCTCCAGCTAAGCCACTCATTAGATATTTGTCAGCTGCTTAGTCCCCCAAATGGGGATTCACGTTGTGTTTTGATCTTTGCAAAGCAAATTTGAACTCAGCTGAAAGGCCCAGTTGACCCAACTTCCTCTTTCTTTAACCTTCGTTTCAGTTTTAGGACTTGCTCAATGAAGAATTGAGATCTTGCACATCACCGTGAAATCTTAAAGGGCTTTAATAAAGATTTGACCTTAATGTGGATTTTTGCTTTCATGGCATCTGATTCTGATTGAGATGATAATGCCTTACTACACTTGATCTCAGCCAAAAGATGGAGACGTCTGTGACCCCAATAAAGATTTGACTGACAGATGCTTTAAGCCAGCTAAGCGTGGAGAACTGTTGACACTATGCAGGGGTCCTGAGGATTACTCTTGGTGGAACTGAAGATGGGCCTGCCATAATTTTGTCACTGACTGGACAATGAAGATCGGTGCAATAAAGAAACTGTATTATCTACGGGAAGAAATAGAGATGTGAAATAGGGACACAACAAAGATCTCCTGGGTGTAGGAGCCACTCACCCCAAGACTCCAGAGAAATAATTTATGTAAGCTGAGGAAGGTGCGTCATGAGGACTAGGGATGTGTTTATAGAATTTCTCCTCTCTTCTTCTCTTCCATCTCTTTTCCTCCCTTCCCTCTCTTCTCCCCTCCCCTGCCATCTCTTCTCCTCTCTCCTTTCCTCTCCTCCCCTTCTCTCTCCTCTCCCAACTCTTCTCCTTCCCTGCCCTCCGGCCTCCTCTTATCTAACCTTATCATCTGATCTAACCTCCAATGAGCCTATTGAATTGTCCGCCGCCCTGAGTCCTCCCGGAGAAGGGCGGCATACAAATAATAAAATTCTATTCTAAATTCTAAAATTCTATCCTGCTTCCTCCAGCTTAGCAACCATAGTCACCCAAGTTGGAAGACAATTTCTGATGCACAGTTACTCCTATCCTTCCTGACCCTCCCTCCCTGCCTTTCTTTGCCATGGGTGGCCTTCACGGAATAATAAGGTCAGGAAATGCCTAAGATTTTCTTTAACGGAAATGAGCCCCACCCTCCTAATGGGGCAGTTCATTAGAGGAGGGAAAGCAGCTATTGGATTTAAAAAACAAATGAATTAAAATTGTCCAACTCAGCTCTACTTTTTGCTTTCTCCATCCATCCATCCATCCATCCATCCATCCATCCATCCATCCAACCATCCATCCATCCATCCATCCATCCATCCATCCATCCATACATACATACATACATACATACATACATACATACATACATCCATACATACATACATACATATCTAGATATCCATCTATATCAGTGTTTCTCAACCTTGGTGACTTTAAGTCCTGTGGACTTCAACTCCCAGCTATGCTGGCTGGGGGATTCTGGGAGTTGAAGTCCACAGGACTTAAAGCCACCAAGGTTGAGAAACACTGATCTATATATACTGTATATATATAATGTTGCAGTTCTAGAAAGACCACTTAAGATAGTCTTGAGCTAAAGCCAGGTCTCTCAACTTTGCCCACTTTAAGATGGGTGGATTTCAACTCCCAGAATCCCCCAGTTGGGTTTTTTTTAAAGAGCATTTCAAAGTGCTCAATCTTGAGAAATGCTGTGCTCGATCTGAGGTTTGGGATTCACAGATATAAGAAGATATATGAGCTTGGTTGGCTTTACTTGCTATAGGGCTGTGATGGGGAACCTATGGCGTGCCATAGCAAACTCTCTGTGGGCCTGTGAGACATCGCCCCAGTTCAGCTCTGCCATGCCTGCGCATGTGCCTCCCGCTGGCCAGCTGGTCTCTGCTGGGCATTGGCGTGGGGCATGTGCACATCAGGGGTGAAATCCAGAGGGTTCTGACAGGTTCTGGAGAACCGGTAGCAGAAATTCTGAGTAGTTTGGAGAACCGGCAAATACCACCTCTGGCTTGACCCAGAGTGGGGAGAGGATTTTGCAGTATCCTTCCCCTGCCACGCCCACCAAGCCACGCCCACCAAGCCACACCACACCACCAAGCCACGCCCACAGAACCAGTAGTAAAATTTTGAATTTCACCACTGGTGTACATGCACAGGGAGGGGGGCACATGCAGAGGGCCACACACACATGGGGCATGGCCATGTGCAGGCCACTCCATGCACATTGCATTTGGGGGGTTCGTGCACGCTTTGGGCACTCAGTCCGGAAACGGTTATCCATCCCTGATCCAGAGCTTTGCCTTCAATAGGTTGATGAGCAAAGCTTTACTTTATGGAAGATGGGAGGGGAAAAAAAAGCTTATGGTGCAATTAATTAACTGGTTGATTGACTACTCCCTGGAGTTTTTAGACTTTGTTGTGGTGGCTACAAGACCAGCAGTGCATGGATAGGCTCCCAAGTATACATGCTTGTACTTAGAAGTGGACCAGATGTATTAAAAGTCACCCAGAAATGAGATCCATCAAGACCTTTGGGTGAAAACTAATTCACATGGTCGCTTAGCAGTTGGCTGTAACATTTAATCTGTGAAGGTGCCAGGATTAACACCCTCCAGCATTCACTTCCGTTCAAGTGCCAGCTTTCAGCATCTGCTTGCCAAGAGGCGCCACACTTAAGATATCTGCTTTTTTTCCTCCCCTGCACTTCGAATGCCATCCTACATGTGATTTCTACTGAGTAGCAAAACTTTCTAAAGGACTTTAAAAAGCAAATCTTCAAACTTATAGGTGCCTCTAGTCTTAGAAGAAGCAGCCTGTCTTTGCTTTCTTCTTCTTTTTAGATGTTGAGACTCTGGAAAGAGTGCAGAGAAGAGCAACAAAGAGGATTAGGGGACTGGACAGTTGTTGGAATTGTGTAGGGTTAGTTTATTGAAAAGAAAGACTAGAGGTGACATGATAGCAGTCTTCCAACATCTCAGGGGCTCCTACAAAGAAGCGGGGGGTCAACCTATTCTCCAAAGCACCTGAGGATGGAACAAGAAGCAATGGGTGGAAACTAATCAAGGAGAGAAGCAACTTAGAACTAAGGAGGAATGTCCTAACAATGAGAACAATTAACCAGTGGAACCACTTGCCTCCAGAAGTTGTGAATTCTCCAACACTGGAAGTTTTAAAGAAGAGGTTGGATATCCATTTGTCTGAAGTGTGGTAGGGTTTCCCATCTGAGCAAGGCATTGGACTAGAAGACCTCCAAGGTCCCTTCCAACTCTGTGATTCTGTTATTATTTCTCAATTTAGCCTGAAGTATCCAGGTGGATCTTCCACTCAAGAAGATTTTGCAGATTAACCAAGATGGTACATATCATGCGATAACTTTATAATTTCTTGGTCTTCCTTATTTCTATTTATATCGGTCTCCATTTAATCAGATTTGAAGGGAACAAAATCTTGCCTTTCTCTATCACTGTTGACCTCAAAGCCATGGAGAATTCCTGGATGTTAGAAGGTATTTTAATAAAGGACTATAAAGAGCTGAAGTGCCCCATTCTATGCATTAGCAGTCCGGTTCACCCATCAGTGAAACAAAAATGTTTTAATTTTCTTATTTTCTGATCGTCTCTGAAAGTGAAAGATCATTTTACTATTGGAAATGTTCTCTCTCTCTCTCTCTCTCTCTCTCTCTCTCTCTCTCTCTCTCTGTGTGTGTGTGTGTGTGTGTGTGTGTGTGTGTTTCTCTGTCTCTGTCTCTCTGTTTCTCTCTCTCTCACACACACAGAGCGAGAGAGGGAGAGAGCGGAGACTGTTTTAAACCTCCTGGTTTTCCTAAAATAGCATTATTTTATTTTGATGGCTTAGACTGAAATCTGCAGGTAGCATCTTCCATCATTTGGAAGAGAAGGGAATGGGCTCAGCATTTTTTTTGCCATTGTTCTCTGGCAAGACATCTGATCCAGCGACTCCTAAATGAACAGCTAGCAGGGACATATAACCGGGAGGGCAAAATATTTATAGGTGTGCAAATTCATTGCCAAGGTGCTGCTGTCACACTCAGGCTGGCTGAATTTCCTTTCAGAGAGAGAGAGGAGACCTTAAAAACAAACCTTGTGCGCACACGCCCACCCGGTTTCAGCTGATCACACCTGCTGGAAATGAAGACACCTAAAAGTACACCTGCTTTCCTGAGATACATTACGGAGCGAAGAGCTCCTTTTGCAAGCAACGGTATCGATCTTCATTTGAGATGGTTTTGTAAGAAAGAAAAGAAAAATCAAATCACCATAATGCATGTCACCTTCTAGAGGGAAAAAACTGCACACAATGCCCTATTCTCGAAGCCCTAAATAAGCACATTGGGGTGTGTGTGTGTGTGTGTGTGTGTGGCATTTTCGCCCTTCAAGGAAAGCAATCCTTTTCTACCCAGCCATGGACATCAAACAGAAGAGGGACACATACTCTATGGTGATACAAGCTATTGTAGGATACAAACAGAGGAAGGCTCCTCCGAGTCATGGCTTCATGGACACCAGATAGTACATAAATAATTCAAAATCCACTGAGTGGAGAACACGTTCTGTGGGCTGTACCAGAATATCTGTTGATCTGAAATCCTCACGGGAAGCAGAGATCAAGTGGGTCTCCCCAGTTTAAACCGCTGTTGGAAGGACAGGTATTGTTGCAGGACAGAAGATCCAAGGACTAATGGATGGTGCGATCCATTCGGATGTTCTCCCATGTATGAACTCCTGACAGGAAGAGGGACCCAGGGGTCATCTACAACAGCCCCCCCCCCCAAATGGATTTGGGAGGAGCGCCTCTGTCATATCATAAAGGGAGCTTCAAGAAATAATCAGGCTGAAACTATTTAACCACAATATCAGGCTTTGATATTATGTTGTAACGTTATTCTAACCAAACCATGAGGCTGAACATTTTTCATGCACAAAGGCCAACTCTACACTACTAGCATCTTCCAATTGCATTCTTCTCTTTCCCTCCCTCTCTCCCTCCTTCTATTTCTCTCTGTCCCTCTCTCTCTCCCTCCCTCTCCCCCTTCTCTCCCTCTCCCTCTCTCCTTCTCCCTCCCCCCACCCTTCTTCTCCCTCCCTCCTTTCTCTCCCTCCTGCCCTCCCTCCCACTCTCCTTCTCCCTCCTTCTCTCCCTCCTACCCTCCCTCTCTCCCTCCCTCCCTCTCACCCTCCTTCTCTTTCTCCCTGTCCCTCCCTCTTTCCCTCCTTCTCTCCTTCTCTCTCTCCCTCCCTCCTTCTGCCCCTCCCACCCTCCTTCTCCCTCCCTCCTTCTCTCCCTCCTGCCCTCCCTCCCTCCTTGTCTTTCTCTCTGTCCCTCCCTCTCTCCTTCTCTCCTTCTCTCTCTCTCCCTCCCTCCTTCTGCCCCTCCCACCCTCCTTCTCCCTCCCTCCTTCTCTCCCTCCCTCCTCCTCTCCCTCCTGCCCTCCCTCCCACTCTCTTTCTCCCTCCTTCTCTCCCTCCTGCCCTCCCTCTCTCGCTCCCTCCTTCTCCCTCCCTCCCTCTCTCCTTCTCCCCCCTCCCCCTCTCCCCGAAAAAGCCAAATCATCCTGATATTCAGCCTCCCGTTATTTCCACCATCCTTGGCATGTATTTTCTCCCCAAACGCTGTTTCTCTCCATGCGATTTCCCAGCCCCTGCTTCCCTCTGCCCCCCCTCTCGTCCCTCGCCCCACCTCCACTGCAGAGTGCCTCTTTCTCCAGAGATGCTTTGTGCTAAATTTGCTGCACTTAACAACTGCCACACAAAAACTTTGCACACTTCCTAGCGGAGAAAGCCTGACCACAACCCCCAAAACGGACTTCATTCACACCTGAGTTCAGTCCAAAAAGAGACCCGGGCACTTGATTCCCACGAAGACCCGAAATATCATTTTCACGCTTGCTTGGACTCCCCATCCATTTCTTCCCAAATAGCCGACGAGATAGTTACCAGGATAACAAAGGGGATTCATTACAGGAGATTGAGAAGCAGGAATAAAGTCCCGGCATGATGGGAGCTTTCCAAAACACGACAGTTATTCAGCCTGCTGGGAAGGATCTCGCCTTGCAAGGAAAACAGGTCTTGGATCCAGGACGGAAGGACAATAACTTCCACCGAAGAAGCCCGGGAAAGAGGACTAAGGGACGGACACGATTCCACCTCCAAGGCTTTAATAACAACCTGCACGGGATCCTCGCAGCCAAAATAATAACCTCGCCGTTATTTAGCTCCGCCAGGGAACGTGGGGCCAAAAAACCCCACCGCCTCTTACGTAAGAAGAGTTCTTGGCTGTGTTTGGTCTCCCCAAAGTCGGAGACGGCCAAGAACGCAGAGAGGGGGAGAAAAGGCGAAGAGCCCCCCGGAGAAAGCGGGGAGAGGGGGGGGGTTGTGTCTCCAGGCTTCTGCAGCCCCCACCTCGGGGCTCCAAGCCTGCAGCCGCACCAGCGCCCGCCTCGCCCAGCCGGGAGACAGGTGTCCGCTGCCCAGCCCGGGACCTCCCGCGCCTAACCCGGGCCAGGTGGAGCCGCTCCGGCCGCCTGCAAGACCGGAGGGTGGGCGGAGGAGGGGAGGAGGGCAGGGGGAGGCTTACCGTGCCTGGCCGGAGCTGCTGCCGCCGCCGTTGCTGCTGCTGGGCTCCCGGCGGGCGTCCCCACCCCCGTCATCCTCCCGTCCGCCTCTCGCTGCCTCCGCGCCTCGGACGCCCAGCCAGGCGGCGGTGGGGAGGGTCCCCCTCTCGCTCCTCCTCGGCCTCCGCTTCGCCTCCTCCTGGCCGGGCTGCGGGGCGCAGCTCCCCCGGGGCCTCCGGGGCGGTGGGACCAGGCTGCCAGGCAAGAGGGGCACCCTCCGTCCCGGCTCGCCCGGCGGCAGAAGTTCAGCTCCTCT
This sequence comes from Thamnophis elegans, assembly GCF_009769535.1. Classification (NCBI taxonomy): domain Eukaryota; kingdom Metazoa; phylum Chordata; class Lepidosauria; order Squamata; family Natricidae; genus Thamnophis; species Thamnophis elegans. Next base: position 84,801,228 of record NC_045547.1, read on the forward strand.
CCGGGGATGCGCTCTGCTGCGGCGCCTTTGCGCCCGGGGCTCTCCGCCTCCTCCTCCTCCTCCTCATTTGGGGAAGGGGAAGCAGCGGGGAGGGGGGTCTGGGAGGGCGAAGGTGGAAGCCCCGGAGGACTCGGAGGGGAAAGGGAGGGTGCGGACCCCCCACGCGTGCACACACGCCCACAAACACACAAACACACACACACACAGACAGCGCGCGCGCCTTGCGCACCCTGGCGAGCTGGCGCTCCAGCTGTTGAACTTGCTGTCCGGCGAGAGCAAATCCCGGCTCTGGTCGCTGGGAAAGGGAGAGGATGCTGTCTCCTAGCAACCCCTCATCAATCTCCTCCGGATGCCGCCTGATTGGCCCGGGCGGAAAGGGGAGCCACGCCCGCTTTTCCCAAAGAAGGCTGCCCGCCGTTGGCATCCTCCGGAGGGGGAGAGGAATCAGCCTGACCGGTCAGACAGGAGGTACGAAAGGCAGGAAACTCCCCGCTGGGCCACTTGTTCCAAAAAAATAATAATAATAAGTGCCCACTTTCTCCTTCTGTCCCGGGAAGACCACTAATGCTAATCATCACGAGTTTCATGTTTATGAATAAAAGAGATACTAATAATACTGATAATAATAACACTAATACTCGCAACCTGGCCATGGATGAAGCATGTAGCAGTGATGCCCACTGTCATCGGGGCACTTGGTACCCTGTCCAAGAATTATACAAGGTACATCCACAAATGGCAGCTTCCTGCAATAACACCAGCAGAGCTGCAAACAACTGTGCTACTCGGAACATCTTATATTTTAAGAAGGTCCTTGGTTGATATCTAGGACGCTGGCAGCAACCTGTATCAACCATCAGCACCAGTCACTGGTATTTGTGACCCACCTTTAAATGTTCACTTGACTGAGTTTCATGTCTAATGAATAAAAGAAATAATAATCAAAATAAAACTTAGATGCTCTTTTTCTATTTTAAGGTACAATCAAGCCGTCAGGCTTTCACATGCGATGACATCTTTTGGTCTGGTAACCTGGTCTTAATAATTCATGGACATTTGAAGTTAAAAGTGTGTGTGTTTTTCATAATGGGTGTCTTGATAACCGTGGGGCGTTTGCAATTAAAATGTGTGCTGTGAATAAACAACAAGAGGCAGAGGAAATTTACAGAAGTTGGGGGGTGGGGGAGGCTCGGATTTCACATTACTGGGCTTGCTGAGTGTTTATACAGCATGTTCAAAAGGCAAAGATTATTGCAAACTTTCCATCACATGTTGATGGACTTGGAGGAGGGAAATAGGATTCGGCTCTTTAAAAGCTTAATGCTTTATTACACGTGAAGTGAGGAGAAAGTAGGTTTTATCCAGGATTTTCAAACCAGTTCCACTCTGGAATGAGCGTGAGAAATATAAGCAACGCAGCTTTAAGGAGGAGGGGGAAAAAACAGTTGTCTTCTACCGCTAATATTATTTGAGAGAGACTCGCGTCAGTATCAGGAACTTTTGATTTATTTTTTACAAGTGGTTTCGGATTATTTCATTCGTTTGTTTATCTAGGGCAGAAGTCCCTGTGGGGTAGATTGGAGGAGGAAATGGAGGCTGGCCTTCCAACAACAGATGGAAACTAACAGAAGTGAGAAGCAAGCTAAAATTAAGGAGGAATTTCCTGACAGTGAGGACAATGAACCAGTGGAACAGCTTGCCACCAGAAGTTGTGGGTGCTCCATCACTGGAGATTTTTAAGAAGAGGCTGGACAGTCAGTGGTCTGAGATGGCATAGGTTCTCCTGCTTGAGCAGGGGCTGGACTAGAAGACCTCCGAGGTCCCTTCCAGCTCTATTCTCTTCTGTTCCTATGTAGCAGGGCTGTGGAGCTATGGTCCTTTTACAATCTGTGTACTTCAACTCCCAGAATTCCTGAGCCAGCCATGCTGACTCCGAGCCACGCTGGATGAGGAATTCTGGGAGTTGAAGTTGGCAGATCATTTTTTTAAAAAGGCCAATAGTTCTGGCATCCCTACTGTACAGCATCGCTCATCCTTCATGCCATCTCTTCGGGACCTCCGACATCACGGGTGGCAATAACCAACAATATATACGATTTGGTGCACTGAAGGAAAATGAAGCTATCCATCACGGCTCGCGTCAAGGACGGAATCACAAAGCCACCTCCATTTCCTTTCGTTTCCTCCTGCCACATCAGCTCTTCCTTTCTCCAGATGCTGTATTTATTTATTTATTTATTTGCACCACAGGGCTTAAGAAATAAGTCTTGAGGAGCATCATAGACAGCCTCCCCAACTGGCTTTCCAGGAGAAAGAGGCGCTGATGACTGGCTGTTCTCACAGCAGCCGCCATTTTCTCCACGGACAATCTCACTGGCCTAGGAGAGGTTTTATGGGGTTGCTGCATTTTTGTAAACCAGTGCTTATCTTGTGTCTAACTACGCTCAGCAACCGAAGACGGTTTTCTCCCAGTCGCAGAGTTCTTCTGAACATCGGACGATGTGGAAGGAGAACCAGAGAGTCCACTTCCTTTCCATCCTCTCTGATGATTGAGATCTTGGACAGAGGGGTCAAACTCAAGGCCTTGGGATGCTTCGATTTGGCCCAGCCTGGAAACAGCGCAGGACTGGCTCAAAGTGCTTCTGCCAGTGAACACGGAAGGTGAGGGAGAAACATGTGGCCTCCTCCTTCAGCCCTCTGCCAGTGAAAACAGATGTTTCCTCTTTTGTATTTGAGGGTGCAAGAAGGGACAGGAAAGGAGAAAGAGGAAAGACAAGCAAAAAGAGGGGAAGATGGGAAGAGAGCAAGGAAGGAAAAAGAAGGAACATGGGGAGGAAGAAGAAAGGAGAATGAAGAGCGAAGGAAAAAGAAGAAAAGGAAGGAAGGAAGGAAGAGAAAGGAGAATGAAGAGAGAAGGAAAAGAAAAAAGGAAGGAAGGAAGAGAAAGGAGAATGAAGAGAGAAGGAAAAGAAAAAAGGAAGGAAGGAAGGAGATTATAATGAGAGTGAGGGAGGGTCTTGGGGAAGTCCTGCCTTAGCACTTGGCCATCACAGATGCCCCCAGCATGAATGATGTCAGCTGCCCACACCCACCAAAACCCTCCGAGATCAAACACAACCCTGATGCGTCCCTCAATGGAATTGAGTTTGACACCCCTGTCTTAGTGGACCATTTTTTCAATGTTTTTTAAAAAGATTGCAAACATAAACACAATACAAGGACACGCAACAAGAACAAAATTACACTAAATAGTCCCAAAATTAAAAGCGAAAATAAAAGAAAGAGAAAAGCTTTATGTTTCGCATTAAATTTATAGATAATCACTCGTTTGCAAAAATGTTCCATACAATACCATATTACCACCAAGTGCAAACATTATAAAAGGAAAGCGTATTGGTTCATTTTTTGATTAGTAGAAAATATTGCCTTTTTTTAGGGCAGATAAAATACACATTTTTAAAAGCTGCTCTGTAAATTCTGGTATATTGCCACTTTTCTAATTTCTCAAATTTATTTGCCACCTGGAAGGACAGTACCACCATAACTCTTCGCAGATTGAAGAACTTAGTTATATAATTCAACATTTATTCATTTATTTGATTTATATAGCTGCTCATCTCATACAATAGATTTTTGGCAGCTTACAAGGATTAAAATACAGAAAAATCCGCAATAAATAATTCCGGGCATCCAAGGATAAACAATACCCCCAATTACATCCATAACAAAATCATGTTATCGTCTCGAACATATAAATATTCATACATAAATCCACAACTATCCGCTGAAAGACTATTCCAGAGAAGTTTCAAGAATCCACAAGACCCTTTCAAATACGTCAATATATCCTCCGTGTTTTTATATCTCCAGCAGAGGAAATCTGTTGGCATCCCTTTCAGCTTCCTTTCAAATACGATCATTTTGATCAATCAACTTCAACTTCACCAACCCAAGTTTAATGTTTTAAAGAACATGCAGCCGTGGATGGGACTTTATCGGAGACTTTTGCTTCATGTATGACATCATATATCCCCGTGGTGCTGACTTCAGAAATGTTCTTAAGCTTTACAGTAAAGTTGTGTTGTAGATTTAACTTTTGTTATGTATTTCATCAAATCAAAGAGCCTCTCCCTTTATATTTGATGGAAGCCATTATAGAAGTTAAACCCCACAACATATTTTTGTTGTGGGTTTAACTCAAGTGCCTTTGAAGTAGCCAAAGCATCTGGGCCTTAACACTTACGTAGAGTCGTGCTTCAATGCTTCAGTTGGAAATATCTCAACTGCTGGGACTTAGTTAGTTTTAACCATTCAGTCATGTTCAACTCTTGGTGACTAGTCAATTGCTTTCCAGGCAACCCTGTCAAGGAGAGCTTCCTTCAATTGTTGGATGGTTAACTTTGGATCAACTTTGGATCAGCTTTGGATGTTATGAAGTTCTTTGCTTGCCCCTTCCTCTTGTTCCTCTAATCGTTCCTAGCATCACGGACCTCTCCGATGAATTCTCACGCATGACGTGGTCAAAGGAAATCAGACGAAGTCTTTGCTTTGATGTTTCTGGTTCTGTACAATTCAGCATCTCTCTGTTGGTTCCTCTGACAGTCCATGGTGTACACTGTGAACTAGGAAGACCAAAGTCCACTTAAAACACATCTTAAAATAACCATTCATCATCATCACCTGTTGTTGTTAGTTGTGAAGTCGTGTCGCAACCCCATGGACAACGTTCCTCCAGGTCTTCCTGTCCTCTACCGTCCTCTGGAGTCCATTGAAGCTCACACCGACTGCTTCAGTGACTCCATCCAGCCACCTCCTTCTCTGCCGTCCCCTTCTTCTTCTTTTGCCCTCCATCGTTCCCAGCATGAGGCTCTTCTCCAGGGAGTCCTTCTTCCTTCTCATGAGGTGGTCAAAGTCTTTGAGTTTCCTCTTCAGGATCTGGCCTTCTAAAGAGCAGTCAGGGTTGATCTCCTCTAGGACTGACCGGTTGGATGGCCTTGCAGTCCAAGGGACTCAATACAGGAGTAACCCAGCCTATGGGAAACCATAGCCAGTCACAAGCCCGGATAAATGGGGAGTGTTGGTTCCCGTGGCGACGGAACCGTGAAACAAGCTGAGAATCCAATGGCAGGACAACACACGGATAAACAACACTGTAATCCGTGACGTCCTGCCCCTGGCCTTCACAATGCAACGGTCACTGCCCTGTGAACGTTGACATTTACGGAGATTAAGTCCAAGTAAGTCCAATACAGGAGTCTTCTCCAGCACCAGAGTTCAAAGGCCTCCATTCTTTGGCGCTCAGCCTTCCTTATGGTCCAACCTTCACAGCCATCCATTGCAACTGGGAAAACCAGAGCCTTGACTAGAAACACTTTTGTTGGCAGGGGGATGTCTCTGCTTTTTAGGATGCTGTCTAGATTTGCCATTATTTACTCCACAGGAGCCAGCGTCTTTTGATTTCTTGGCTGAAGTCCCAATCTGTAGTGATCATCATAACCTACACTGGATTAAAGTTGCTATTCCAGCTTCTGCTATACTTTCCATGAAACATCTTGCCACTATTTTTTTAAAGTAGAATTTCCCCAAAGAGTTAAATATTCAGGGGTCTTATCAAACCCCAACCTAGGCTTCCAAATGCCCCATAATCTATCCTCCTGAAAATTATGTTGGCCGCTTATCACTGGCATTTTTCAACAATTCAGAGAGTTATCTGTTATGCTATGGCTGAATCTTAACCTTGAAATATATTATGACTTTAGTGGCCAAAGCTAGGAAGACATGCAAAATATAAAGGGGGAAATGTTGACAAGGAGACAACAGAGCAGAAGTTCTTGGGGTAGAGGAGAAGGTCAAAACTGTTCTTGGTGCATTGACATGTTTGATGTTTGGTACAAAACTCAGATGTGAAACATATTTCTCTACAGTTTTGCTGGAATGAGTACATACTTCCACCACAGTTACTTCAATTTCTGTAAGCATTCCAAAATGCTGGAGACAATCAAATTTATTATTTTGCTTTACAGTTTCCCATAATTTCGGTTCTGAATAGGGCGCTTAGAGTTATTTCTTTTCATCCGTCTCTGTGCCCATCTGATGGATCCTCTACAAAAGCGTTGGCCAACGCAGAGCATCTTAGTTTAAGGACTTATCTGCAGAGTCATTTTCTCCAGCTGGCTCTCAAATAAATCTCAGCTTCTTCCGATTCCTTGCTTTTTGGGGAATGGAAGGTTTGGGTGTGGCTGCTTTTGTGTCATTGGGCCAAGCCCTGGCATGTTGCTGAGTCCTGAAAAGGAATCTGTAAGGAGATAAATTGATTGAAATTGGGCATAACTGGGATGGCAATTCCAGGAGACGGTAGAATAGAACAGAAAGAACTGGAGAAGCCCATAAATTATCCAGATCTGAAAATCAGAGTTAGAAGTGGTCAATGTCTGGAATTCTCTACCTGACTCTGTTGTTATATCCTCAAACCCACATAACTTTGACCTCAAACTGTCTACCGTGGACCTCACCCCATTCCTAAGAGCCAAGATTAAAAGAGCCGAGGTGGCGCAGTGGTTAGAGTGCAGTACTGCAGGCCACTTCAGCTGACTGCTATCTGCAGTTCGGCTGTTCAAATCTCACTGGCTCAGGGTTGACTCAGCCTTCCATCCTTCCGAGGTGGGTAAAATGAGGACCCGGATTGTTGTTGGGGGCGATATGCTGACTCTGTAAACAGCTTAGAGAGGGCTGAAAGCCCTATGAAGCGGTATATAAGTCTAACTGCTATTGCTATTGCTAAGAGGTCCCTAAAGGGGGCGTGCATAAGCGCACCAGTGTGCCTACTGTCCTGTCCTCCTGTCCCCCTTTATTTGTCCTCATTTCCTGTATTCTTATGTTCTTATTCATGTTTATTCCTGTTATCTTGTACAGGAGTGACAAATGAAATAAACTAAATAAAAAAAATAAGTAAACCAACTGGGATGGTCCCAGTAGTTATCAGCACACTGGGTGACATACCCCAAAAATATTGCACTTCAGTTAGAAAATCTGGAAACTGGCAAGATTTTCATCTGTCAATTGAAAAGGCTGCCCAGCTTGGATTAGCACATTTAAGCCACTGATAGATCCCAACACCCGAGGTTCTGGGGAAGAACGCCGTGCCTAGGAAGGCCAACAGCAGCCAAAGAGCAGAAAACTGCAATTGCATCTTCTTGCAAAAACAATAAAGTTATCAAACTTGTGAAGGGTAGAAATTCTGAGCAAATCAAATGATGACTTGAGAATCAGTCACAGTGGGTCACACACTTCCTTAAGTGGCTCAGAAGCGATGGAGAAACAAGCGAAGAGCCGAGGTGGCGCAGTGGTTAAATGCAGCACTGCAGGCCACTTCAGCTGACTGCTAAGCTGCAGTTCGGCGGTTCAAATCTCACCGGCTCAGGGTTGACTCAGCCTTCCATCCTTCCGAGGTGGGTGAAATGAGGACCCGGATTGTTGTTGGGGGCGATATGCTGACTCTGTAAACCGCTTAGAGAGGGCTGAAAGCCCTATGAAGCGGTATATAAGTCTAACTGCTATTGCTAACTGCTATTAGTTGGGATTTGAGGAGAGTAAGAACAGATAAGAATAAGAACAGGAGGAGATCTGTAGGGTGCTGGGTGCTCCCTGAGCTTGGCTGGTTTTTTTTTTTTTTGGCAGACATTTCAATACCCAACTAGGTAACATCATCAAGTGCTAGGGGAGGAGGAGGACTGTGGGGTCCTTGGTGCTCTCTGAGCTTGGTGGTTTTCTTACAGACATTTCATTATCTAACTAGGTAACATCTTCAGTGCTAGAAGGGAGGAGGGATTGCAGAGAGGAGGAGAAGGAAAGGAAGAAGCTGGAGGAGGAGGAGGAGGAGGATAAAGAGTGGTAAAGTATCTCTGTGCTGCATCCAACAAAATGAAATGGAAATATCTGTCCATGTGGTCACAAGGGGTTAAAATTTACTGATGAGTTGTTTGCTGTTGCTGGTTTGGGAGAGTGATGTGACACAACATCAGGCAAAAAGTTGTTCTGGATCTTCTTGTGGATCTTTCCATGATTTGGAACAAGATTGGTAAGGATTGCTTGCTCTAACTTTCTTAGCTACAACAGCACTAAAAGGCAGTGGTGAAATTCAATTTTTTTTACTACTGGTTCTGTGGGCGTGGCAGGGGAAGGATATTGCAAACCCCCCTTCCCTCCCCACTCCTGAGGCCGGCCAGAGGTGGCATTTGCCGGTTCTCTGAACTACTCAAAATTTCCGCTGCCGGTTCTCCATTACCTGTCAGAACCTGCTGGATTTCACCCCTGCTAAAAGGTGTCCCAGATTGGGCTGTTAAAAAGAGAGTTGGAGGACGCTTGAAAAGAAGGAGTGGAGAAGCTTTTAGGGTTTAGGAGTCGAAGGGATTGGGAAACCAATCTTTCTCAATAAATAAAAACAACCTTCCCATCAGAGCCCACGCTGTTCTTCCTTGCCACGTTACGAAGTGTTGGGTGCATGGATTAAAACGGACCTCCTCTGTGTCTTAATCCACATTTGCACGTCTGTGGAGATGCTCTTGTTGATCTGCAAGGTAAATACCCTCCCTAAGCCGAAATAAATATTCATGAGCAGTCCATTTATACAAAAAAAAATTTTTTTTTTTGCTCCTGCCAAGCCGCTATAAACTTTTAAGGTTTTTCAAATTCAAAATTGGATTTTGAATGCCATGTTGCATTTATTGCTTCCCTTGATTGTTTTGGCCTCCACCAAATGTGACATTTCGTAAGCTGCCAACTGTCGCCCAATATTAACATTACAGACCATCTATCAGTCTGGTTACAGCCCAGGATCTTTCGGGGCGATAGATTTTCAGTCCTCCTCCTGCCCCTCAATCCTCCCCCTCCTAATTCCACGTCAGGCTGTTCTGAACCACTCCGAGTGTGGCAGGTTAGTCCAGGCGTTGGGAAATGATGAAGGTGGAAAATTGGGGACCTCTGGCCCAGGATTATTGGCTTCTTTGAGTCCTGTAGCCAAGCATAGAAAAGTGTCCATCAACAATGCTCACTTGGTAGAATTAGCTCTCTGCTCATCCTCCTTCAATTTTGCACCTGAACCAACTCAAACGATGAAACAAACAAGGAGGGGTACGTGTTCAAAATTCCTGTGCTTGCCATGCTCTGCATCCGAGTCAAAGCAATATTGTCAGGCTCAAGCAACCAGAGCCACATACGTAGAGTTCAAGCTAAGTACTTTATTATATTTTGCCTGTACTACAGGAATCTTCCCCAGATAGCTTCCCTGCCCTTGGGGACAGGTAGATATGGTTCCATGGAGCTTCACAGACATTGTCAGGCTCAAGAAACCAGATCCAAATATGTAGAGTTTGAGCAAACTACTTTATTGTTATTCTGCCTGTACTACAGGAATCTTCCCCAGATAGCTTCCCTTCCTTTGGGGAACAGATACATAAGGTTCCATGGAGCTTCAGGGAGGATGGTCTGTTCTGGATCTCTTGTGGCTGCACAAGGATTCAAGGCTAATCTCCCACCTGGCTCCTCCTTTCTACCTGGATGGGCCTTTCTCAACAAAGTATGGTAATAGTAGAAGGGTGGTGGGTGTTCTGACCGAGGCTTCCTTAACAAGCAGGAAGCAGAGACTTAGTCCTGGCAAAACCCCTTTTATTTACACGACTGTGAATTCCTTTCATTCACCGTCAGCAAGGCTTGGCAAACAGTCTTTCAGAGGAATGTTTATCAACACGGACCTTATCTCGCTTGGAGAGCTGCCAGATAACTCGTTTCCAAATGCAGGGCAAGGCAAGACATGGCACAGAGTCTCTTATAGTCACAAACAGAACTTTCCACTCTTGAACTGACCGAAGGAATGAATTGTTACTTGCAAAAGCCCCTCTTCTGTTTCTGTTGGGAGGGGCCAATCAGATCCAAGGCGTGGCCTTACTCCCAAGCCGACCCTGTTTTCTTAGTTGTTCTGACAGCTCTGTGCATGCGCACACTGGGAACAGGCTCCAGCTGTTCCTCTGCCTCACTGCTGTCTAGCTCCCTCTCTGTCTCTGATGCAGACCCTGCCTCAGAGCCTTTCCCAGACTCCAGGACTGGCCTGTGTCCCTCCGCAACCCCCTCACTGTCCGACTCTGCTGCCAGCTCCACTGGGCACTAGTGGGCCACAAGAGTGAGAGAGCGATAGCTTCTAGGCTGTCCTATCATCTTTCTACTTACATAGCAACCTCTATTCTTGCAAAAGGATCCCCCCATTATGGTGCTTTTGAGGGACCCCTGCAACGATCGGATCCTTGGGAGGGGAGGGGATCGACTCTCTCAGTTCTTGCATTTATATCCCCCATCTGGAAGAGCTCCAAAGTCAGTAGGTTTTCTGTGATCCCAGAAAGCACACCAATGTTCATTGATGCGTGCTTAATTTATGGATACATAAAAACTAACCTGAGCTTTCACAGATAATAATATTGTTCCCTGTTTTGCTAACTTGTTTTCTACAATAGAAAATTAACATATTTAATTGCTTTTGTGAACCATGAAAATTGGAGGGATTTGATAGGCGGATAAAAATGCCGAATCTAGTCTAAACACCTGGCTGATTATGTGGCCAACCGTAACAATTCATTTTTTAAAAAATACTAAAAGCAGTTTTTGCGAGGGTTATGAGGGAGGGTGGCAAACTAATATTAGCTAATTAGCATTCTTTGAAAATATTTAAGTACGTGACTCCTTTGAATGTCATCTGTCAAAGACTACGGTGAAATATTTTGCATGCTGTTATTCAACATGTCACCATTTGCTATTGACTACTGAAATAAAATATAATTTAGAGCTGTATGGCTGCTCCAGAAATAGAACAGACATATTTTTTGGGGGTACAAATCCATATATTCAATTAGAATCTAGGAATGATTTTAACTGAATCAGATTTACTTTTAAAGCATGTAGTTATTCTAAGCATGCTCCCACAATTTAAGTTATCCATCCTACCATGGAGGGCATTAAAAGACATTTTCAAAAGTTAGTGTAAAGAACAAAAAACATATTCAGTTTATTTTGAAGGGTTATGTGATTTAGAAGTTTTAATACGAATATTGCAGGTTGAGATGGGAATTCAACTTTCGTTATTTGATTCATTCTAATAGAGACGGGATGCGGTGGCTCAGTGGCTAAGATCCTGAGCTTGTCGATGAGAAAGGTCTGCTGTTCGGCAGTTCGAATCCCTCGTGCCACATAACGGAGTGAGCTCCTGTTACATGTCCCAGCTTCTGCCAACCTAGCAGTTTGAAAGCAGGTAAAAATGCAAGTAGAAAAATAGGAACCACCTTTAGTGGGGGGGTAACAGTATTCTGTGCACCTTTGATGTTTAGTCATGCCGGCCACATGACCACGGAGACGTCTTCGGACAACGCTGGCTCTTTGGCTTTGAAACAGAGATGAGCACTGCCACCTAGAGTTGGAAATGATGAGCACATGTGCCTTTACTTTTAATAGAGATAATATTCCATAGGTATTGAGCTTCGTAGCTTGCCACTGCTGATTACATTTAAGCAAGTTTGAGAAAGTGAAGTGTCAAGTTTTGCAGCCAGAATTGCAGTAATCCATTAACAATAAAACACAACCGTTTTCTGGTGTTGTAAACTGCACCCCTGTAAATGGGATCAAATGTTTCCCTTCCCCTGAAATTCCCCTTACTGCATTTCTATTACTACATTTCACATTTTGTATCTTTTTAAATAATGCAGTATTTGGATTCTGAGTCATACTTCATCAACAATTTATAGGAGACCCAGCAAACGATCCAAATTTCATTAGTAACGTTTTCAAATTCAGTTTAGGTCTCTCGATATTCCCTCTTGGAAGAAAACTGTATTTTAAACAGGCTTACGATCGGATCTTGAGGTAAGTATCCTGGGATAAATTGAACAGAGTTTCTGGAAAACATCTAATTTCAGCCGTACAATAGAATGGTAAACCTATCTACAGAGAGGAAGTAATTCCTGTTCAGTTTAATGACATATACTCTGGGAGAAATAAATAGGTTGCAGATACCAGTGGTTTTTTCACCTATACTTGTGATGTTTTTGAGAATTTAAAAATGTTTTCAATAAATCAATGTTTAAATGTGTTTCAATTTCCTTTCATCAGCTCGTCACAACTGCAATTGTGTGTCTCAACTGCAATTGCCAATCAGTCTCAATCAGAATAGAGTTGGAAGGGGGCTTGGAGGTCTTCTAGTCCAGCCCCCTGCTCAAGGAGGAGAACCCATACACCATTCTCTAAAATGGTGGAGAATAATTAGTACACAACTTCCATCAAGGGAGGGGAGGAATCTGTTGTGGCTTGCCAGCAACCAGCAGAGCTGGCAGCAGAGTCAGACAGGGAGGAGCTTGGGAGGAAGGTGGGCCAGTCCTGGAGTCTGGGGAAGGCTCGGATGAGAGGCAGAGTGGGGGCCAGGGCCATATGCCAGTTACCAGCTGCCTTTGGAGCTAGACAGCAGTGAGGCAGAGGAACAGCTGGAGCCTGTTCCCAGAGTGGGCATGCGCAGAGCTCAGAAATCAGGGTCGACTTGGGAGTAAAGCCACAGGTGGACGGTGAATGGCCCCTCCCATAGGAAATAAAAGAGGAGCGAAAGGGGAGGGGGCTTTTGCAGGAAACAATGCATTCATTAGATTCGTATCAGGAGTGTGAAGATCTGTCCGTGAATCTTAGAGACTCTGTGCCCAGTCTTTAGGCAAAATTTCCTGCCCTTTTAATATTTCCTAAAATATCTCATTTTCCTAGGAGAGACCTGTGCGCTAACTTCCTACACCCATGTTTTCGATTTATATTTCCTAAGTGTGGAAGTGCCAGCTTTCCTGCATACGGAGGGGGATGCAGAGTCTCGGTGCTTATCCGATGCTGCTTTTGAACAGAGAACACAGGGGACAGATTTAGGCTGCACCCCTCAAACATTTTTGTTTACAAAGAGAGAGGCAAAATGTTGGCAGAAGTGCTGGATGGCCCAGGAGGAAGCAGTTGCTGGGGTTTATTCTGAGTCCAAATATAATTCTCCGGGTTGCTCTTCCTTCTGTGCAAAGGATCCGTGCACGGTTTCCCACCAGCACGGCTGGTGTCAATCCATTCTGGCTTCATTGCTAGCACAACATGCTGTAAAAGCAAATGGACAGCGGTGACTTTTGCTCCTGTGCTGGATGGAGGACAAAATGTGTGCCCTGCGGTAGGAAACAGCATTATTTTTCCTCCTGAAACCCGAAATGTTGCCGTGAGGCAGCTGAAGCCTGGCTCCGGAGGTGAGCAGTCGGGACCCCTCCCAAGAGGCCCACGGCAGTTGCTGAGATATTGTGGTGCTGAAGTAAACGGAAGGGGGGGAGGAAAGGGGGTCAGATGTCTTCTAGCTGCAAGGAAGCGAGAGGCGCCTTTTGCCATCTTCTAGGTTTTTCAGAAGACTTGAAGGGAAGAGCCCACCAATTAATTTCTACAGAAACATATTCCCAAGCATCCGTAAGGATCCGTGGGTGCTATACGTGCGATTTAAACGTAAACCCCCCAAAAAAGATTGCTGCAAACATATCGTACTCATTCAGAGGCAAATCTGTGTAAACTTAGCAACTCGATTAAGTGAATAAAACCAATCAAATATTTGCAACCTAACTGCAATCTGAAGCATGCTGTAAGTGTTAACATATAAAATGTTTTCAAGCTTTAGAGCATCTTCTAACTGGGAAATGTTGGACAGCGGGGAGTATAAGAGGTCCAGCTTTCTGTCCAGTGGAGGGTCCTTTCTGCTTCATGCCTTCAGATTTCAGCTCAGCAGCAGAAGGCAAGTCGTTTGAGGTTCTTGCCAAAGGGATCTTCTGGAAATGTGAAATACTTTGCTTATTTCATAATATAGAAGTATTCCATAAAAGGTCATCTCTGACTTTACTTAGGTTTTCAAGGACTGTAAGCCAGAAGATTATAAACACCCTTGGTCCATCTCTGGTACCTGGGCACAGTAGACACCTGTGCATGGTGGATAGGTTATTGAAGACCACAACAGTGCACAGGAAGAACACATGGTGCTTTTTCCCCAGGTGGAGCTTGTCTCTTGAAGGCACCCAAGGGACGTCATCAACCGTTCCCCTGACGCCCAACAAGATCATGCACCAAAGAAGTTAGAAGAAGAACAAGTCAACTATCAGTGGGAGGACAGACTTTGTATCTTTGTTGACACAAGAAGATTCTCATACATAGAAAGGTGGAGGATAACCACTCCATCCCTGAACATCGAGAGGGGAAGGGAATGGAGGTGCTGGAGTTGCAGGAACTTGTTTAGGTAGTTGCCAGGAGTCAAGGACAGAAATAACAGAGTTGGAAATAATGTAAGTTGGTTCTCTCCTTGATGAGTTTCCATCCATTTCTTCTTGTCCTGCCTTCTGGTGCTTTGGAGAAGAGGTTGACGTCCCCCCTCTTCTTTGGGACAGCCCCTCAAATATTGGAAAACTGCTATCAAGTCACATCTAGTCCTTCTTTTCATTAAAGTAGACATACCCAATTCCTGCAACCATTCTTGATATGTTTTAGCCTCCAGTCCCCTAATCATCTTCGTTGCTCTTCTCTGCATTCTTTCTAGAGTCTCAAACCACAGTCAACTTGATCATAGTTGATACAGCTAGACTACAAGCTGACAGAACACTATATATTCTACAGATGTGATTTTTTAAAAAAAATGTATATGTATACCGTTACATCTGGTTAATGACCCAGTGACATGAGAATAGGTTTTGAAGATATGGGTTGAACATGTACTATATTGAGATAGTTCTCCAAGGAACAAATATTGCTTGAAGAAAATCGAAATACCCAGCATGTGTGATACAAGGAAAGATTCAAGGCAAATAAGCCAGGTTGTATGTCTTCCAGTCAACAAACCCAATTATTTTGTGTACTTTAGTGGTGGAAATTTTGCAATCTTGTTATCTGGTTAGGATCAGATCTCTTCACGGATAATGGGAAGCTTGGAGTTGGGTGGCTGAGATGGGTCTCAAAATTGCATTTTAAATTACCTTCATTTTGAAATACAGAAGTTGCGAAGAAGATCTGGTTTGGCTCTTCCTTCCTATGATTTTTGGGCTCAACACAACTTTTTCCTCCCTCCAAGCACCCAGGTGTTATTATTTCCCAGGTGTTCAATGAAGCAGAAAGCAGGGTGGCAGTTTGATACTCAACTTTGTAGCAACCCCTGGGGGGAAATAATATCGAGAACAGAAAATCAAAACAAGGTTGAAGGGAACAGGGATGGAATGTCACTTTTTACATTCTCCCTCTGATAATTTGGAGGGAACGTTGATTAGTTTTTGGTGTTCTCAGCATTTCAAGGGTTGGTAGAAGTGAAAATGGACATGAATTGGCTTCAAACTATCTTTAAAAAATGGCAGAGTAGAAGTAAGGTTGTGTGGAATTGCCCACATTTTGTGGATGTTGGTGCAACGAACCAAGCAATTGCTAGTTAAGAAGCCATTTTCTGTATTGTTTAGAAATTATCAACCCCCAAATAAGGCATTGTTCCAATATGAATATTCTAATGTAAACCTTCCTAACCAGATGATAAGAAAGTTACAAATTTTCCACCTTTAAAGTACAAGGGAAAAAATTGGAGTCATCCACTGGAAGACATAAAACCTGCCTTGTTGCAGAGAAGAGCAACAAAGATGATGAGGGGCCTGGAGGATAAAATATATGAAGAACGGTTGCAGGAATTGGATATTTTAATGCCTAGGTTAAAGAGTTCCCCAGTTTAATGAAAAGAAGAACTAGGTGTGACTTGATAGTAGTTTTCCAATATTTGAGGGGCTGCCCCAAAGAAGAGGGGGGGAGGAATGTCAACCTCTTCTCCAAAGCACCAGAAGGCAGGACAAGAAGAAATGGATGGAAACTCATCAAGGAGAGAACCAACTTACATTATTTCCAACTCTGTTATTTCTGTCCTTGACTCCTGGCAACGACCTAAACAAGTTCCTGCAACTCCAGCACCTCCATTCCCTTCCCCTCTCGATGTTCAGGGATGGAGTGGTTATCCTCCACCTTTCTAGGTGAAAGAAACAATGGATGGAAACCAATCAAGGAGAGAAGCAACCGAGAACTAAAGAGAAATTTCCCATCAGTGAGAACAATCAACCAGTGGAACAACTTGCCTTTGATACTGTATTTATGTCTATGTCTATGTCTATGTCTATGTCTATATCATCTATATCATCTATCTATCATCTATCTATCTATCTATCTATCTATCTATCTATCTATCTATCTATCTATCTATCTATCTATCTATCTAATCTATCTATCTAATCTATCTATCTATCTATCTAATCTATCTATCTATCTATCTATCTATCTATCTATCTATCTATCTATCTATCTAATCTCTCTCTCTCTCTCATCTATCTATCTATCTATCTATCTAATCTCTCTCTCTCTCTCTCTCTATTATCTATCTATCTATCTATCTATCATCTATCTATCTCTATCTCTATCTCTATCTCTATCTCTATCTCTATCTCTATCATCTCTATCTCTATCTCTATCTCTATCATCTCTATCTCTATCTCTATCTCTATCTCTATCTCTATCTCTATCTCTATCTCTATCACTATCTCTATCTCTATCTCTATCTCTATCTCTATCTCTATCTCTATCTCTATCTCTATCTCTATCTCTATCTCTATCTCTATCTCTATCTCTATCTCTCTATATCTATATCTATATATCTCAAATCAAAACAGTCAAGCAAGCATTTACTCCCAATAAAAGTGCAATTCCCAGCTTCAGACAGGGAACAGAAAGAAATGCTTGCTTATTGGCTGCACCGCAGACTCAGGTAGGCAATTAGTTCCACTTTTTGCAGTGCTGATCTTATAGCATGGGGAAAATTCATCCTGTAGCAGAAATGTTAATGAAATCGCTCAGGAAGGAACTGCAGTGTGAAAATCTATTCAAGGGCATATTATCAGCTTAGGGAAACAAAAAGAGCCCACAAGTTAGTTTTTTTTTAAAGTAACCCTTCCTGGAGAAGTTGTCATTTTCATTGACCATCCCCTCACGAAGAAAAGCACCGTCTTTATAATCTTAACGCAGAAATGAAGGTAGGGAAGGTGGTCCAGTCATTTTTAATTTTTTACAACTGGCAGTTCCAGAAATATGAAGTGGACACAAGGCTGTCAGCTGAGCCCTTGGGCAGCTATATTGTTTTATGTCCTGTTGCTCATTGGGTCCTGAATTATGTATTCCCTGGACAGGATTTCATTGAAAGAATGTCGTTGCACAAACACCATTTTGATAGAGGGACAATTATACCACCCAAAATTCATTCTCTCCTCTCCTCTCCTCTCCTCTCCCTTCCATTCCCTCCCCTTCCCTTCTCCTCTCCTCTCCCATTCCATTCTCTCTTCTCCCCTCCCCTCTCCTCTCCCTCTCCTTCTCCTTCTCCTCCTCTCCCCTCCTCTCCTCTCCTTCTCCTCTTGTTCTCCTCTCCCCTTTCCTTCCCTCCCCTCTCCCTCTTCTTCTCCTTCTCCTCTCCTCTCGTTGTCCTCTCCTCCCCCCTTCCCTTCCCTTCTTCTATTCTGTTCTGTCCTCTCCCTTCCCCTCCCCCATCCCCTCTGATCAGCCAATTGTCTTCTCTCACTGTTTGGAGGCTGCTGAGATTTGGATGGAGAGATAGGCTTAGAATAACTGCATGTTCCTGGTTTTCTGGTGTGGGAATTTCCCTCCTTTACTTCTAAACCTGGCTGCCCTCTCCCGGACAGAGCTGAAATAACTTAGAGGATCCTCCAGGTTTTGCTCAAAGAGTAGGTGGAGTTGTAGCCATGGAAATCCCAATCAGGATTCATTTGGTATGGCAGTTGCACTCCCAAGGTTTTCTATTACCTAGCAAGCTTTTATCACCCCCAAAGCAAAACCATCTTCCATCAGGAGCCGAGGTGGCGCAGTGGTTAGAGTGCAGCACTGCAGGCTACTTCAGCTGACTGCAGTTCTGCAGTTCGGCTGTTCAAATCTCACCGGCTCAGGGTTGACTCAGCCTTCCATCCTTCCGAGGTGGGTGAAATGAGGACCCAGATTGTTGTTGGGGGCGATAGGCTGACTCTGTAAACTGCTTAGAGGGGGCTGAAAGCCCTATGAAGCGGTATAGAAGTCTAACTGCTATTGCTATTGCTATCTCTTTCAAGGTGCCCCCACATGCCTAGAAGTTGTCTGTCCTTCAAAGGACAATCCCACTTTCTCCCTTTCTAACCCACCATGCGGTTTGATTGCATTTGGGTTCTTGTGCTACATTAATTGAGCTCCTGCAGATAGAACCAGGAGTGAAGGTTAGGAGGGATATGAAAGTCCGGCTTCTTGCATGCATGAGGTGGAACTCAAGATTTGATTGAGCCTGACTTCTCCCTTGGATAAAATAATAATTGCCTGGCAGGATTGATGGTGTCTCAGAGAGATTTAATGAAATTCTGAGCCTCCATCTGCAATAGGCATCTTTATTAGCTCAAGCAGCTATGTAGAAGGGGACCAGCTCAAGTATATATAACTACTCATTGCAAGCACAACGCTCCACTTTATAAAAATGTTGAGTCGCACCTTCTATTTCTGAATCTATCATCAGAGAACTCATGCTACCTGCCCTTAAATGGTTGAGGAGCATAAGACCCATCAGCTATGGACGCTGTTGGGTTATATGTATTTTGGCCACATGGAAAAGAAGCCACCTTTCTTTAAAGTTATCTAGTTGAATAATGAAACATCTGCAAGAAAACCACCAAGTTCAGAGAGTACCAAGGATCTCACAGTCCTCCTCCTCCTCTTCCTCCTCCTCCTCCTCTCCCCCTCATTCCTACAACCCCCCATCCCTTCTACCAAGGAAAGAGAAGGAAGCAAGATGAGAGGGAAAAAAAGATGGAAGGAAGGAATTGGAAAGAGGGAAAGGAGGGAAGAAGGAAACAAGGGGAAAGGGAAATGAAGGAGGGAGGGAGAAAGAAGAAAAAAGAAAGAAAAGCAGGCATTTACTGTACATCTCTTTTCCTTTATTCCATTTTCCTTTATCCCGGTGTCTTTGAAAGAAAGAAAAAAATGTCAGAACTCCTAACGAGACTGTTCATTTTTTAAAGCTGGGAATTGTACTCCTAATCATGTCTGGAGAATCCCAGCTTGACTAAGATCAGATGATCTGATGGGATGCTGTTACTTTTGCCAGAACTTTGAATTAAAAAGGAACTGATTTCCCCCCCCCCAAAAAAAAACTCATGTTCTCTTCCTCCCCCCCTTTTCAAGAGAGGGAAGAAGGTCATAATCCAACATGGCCATAATCCCCCCCAATCAGTTTTATTGTCTGTTGAAGTAATCAGCTCTGCTCCCAGGGATCAGCAGCAGAGCCAGGAGTGAGGCCTTCATTGGTTGCAGGAACTCTTGGCTGCTCCTCATGCAGGGGGCATAAAATGGGGAGTGGGGGGGAGGGAGTGTTGTTGCCATCCCATAATCAGCTGGAGTAAGATGGGAGAGAAAACAAACAAGGAGCCTTTGACTTTTAAAGATATTATATTCCATTTTTTTTTAAAAAAAGGGCATCATTATGGAAACCGAAAGATGATCCTTCCAATCCTTCCTTCCTTCCCTCTTTCCCCATTACTTCTTTTTCCTTAGTTCCTTGACCTGCTTCTTTGACCTTCCTTCTCTTTCCCATACTCCTTTCTTCCTTTCCTTCCTTCCCCATTACTTCTTTTTCTTTCCTTCATTCTTCGACCTCCTCCTTCCTTCCTTCCTTCCTTCCTTCCTTCCTTCTTTCCTTCCTTCCTTCCCCATTACTTCTTTTTTCCTTAGTTCCTTGACCTCCTTCTTTGACCTTCCTTCTCTTTCCCATACTCCTTTCTTCCTTTCCTTCCTTCCCCATTACTTCTTTTTCTTTCCTTCATTCTTTGACCGCCTCCTTCCTTCCTTCCTTCCTTCCTTCCTTCCTTCCTTCCTTCCTTCCTTCCTTCCTTCCTTCCTTCCTTCCTTCCTTCCTTCCCAAGTGTTACCAATGTACTCAAATTATTTTCCTCTGACTCATGAAGAGGAAGGGGGCCCCCCATCACCTCCAGCCTATACAGATACACCCCCCCCCCCGGGGTGACCTTGTTTTCTTCCGTCTCAGAAGCAGAGAGACAGGGTCGCTTCCTGGGGGCAACGGGGAGATGACAGATACAGAAAGGACAGAGGTCTTGTTGGAGGCCACCATCTCTCTGTCTCTTCCGTCCGAATGCCCTTGGCCCAGGAGACAGAGGCTGCCGAATAATGAAGAAGGAGGAAGCTTTTATGGACTTTTTGCTGACAACAGAAAAATAAATGAAATGACAATTTCTAGATTGAATGATTAAAAGGGGTTGAATATGAGACAGAGGGGAAGTAAGGGATGTAATCTTAGAGCTGCAAAAGGGGTAATGAGCTTGTTTGTTGTGAAGAAGATCAGAAGTCACTTCTTCAATTTGTCACACTTTGATCTTTTTCTTAATGTTCCTTTATGTATGTTTTCATGTTCATAACTAGCTCATGTAAAAACCTTCGATAAAAAATAATATTTTTTTAAAAAACAATGATGGCCTAAAGGACCTAAAGATTTCATTCAGGCAGTTTGGACAGTTGGCATGATTTGAATTTTCCGGCTCTTCCCAAAAGATGCCCAGGGGTTGCCCTTATATTGTGGGAGGGGATTTGAATTCATAGGACTTTGCAGTTTCTATGAAACAACCATCTGATCCAGCCTTCTACACCTTGAGAAGGCATTTTTTAAAATGCAAGTTGGGTTACCATAACAAAGAAGGAGAAGAAGAAGAAGAAGAAGAAGAAGAAGAAGAGGAGGAGGAGGAGGAGGAGGTTCAAGCTTTATTGTTTGCTTGAAATAGCTTCTCAAAATGAAAGGGCTTTCAAAACTTGAACTTTGAAAATGCATCTATCACTTTTATGGAAAAGCAGGTGATGTTTATTGATGGGGCAATACCTGGAGACAGTTGAATTAATCAAAAATAGCTGATCAAAACATCACAATATTATGATTTACAAACTGAGGTTGAAAGGGAAAAATCAATTATCATATCAATTATAATTGGAGCTCCTGGGGCAATATTCACAAATATTAAGACATTTAACGTGCTCTAATGGGGCTGCCCCTGAAGAGTGTTCGAAGACTACAGTTAGTCCAGAATGCAGCCGCGCGAGCGATATTGGGTGTACCTAGATACACCCATGTTACACCTATCCTCCGCGAGCTGCACTGGATCCCCATTGGTCTCCGGACGCGCTTCAAGGTGCTAGTCGTTACATTTAAAGCCCTACATGGTTTAGGACCTGGCTACCTGAGAGACTGCCTCTCTATGGGGAGATCGTTCCATAGGGCCAGAGCAGCTACAGAGAAGGCCCTCCCCCGGGGACCCGCCAACTGACATTGACCGGCCAACGGCACCCGGAGGAGGCCCAATCTGTGTGATCTTATTGGTCGTTGGGAGGTAAACGTTACACCTGTCCTCCGCGAGCTGCACTGGCTACCTATTGGTCTCCGGACACAATTCAAGGTGTTGGTTACTACTTTTAAAGCCCTACATGATTTATGGCCAGCGTTCCTGCGAGACCGCCTACTGCCACATACCTCCCTGCGGCCGGTGAGATCCCACAGAGTGGGCCTCCTTCAGATGCTGTCAGCCAGACAATGTCGGCTGGCGGCTCCCCAGAGGAGAGCCTTCTCTGTGGCTGCTCCGACCCTTTGGAATGAGCTACCCCCAGAGATCCGGACCTTACCCACTCTGATGGCCTTCAGGAAAGCTGTAAAAACCTGGCTGTTCCGGCAGGCCTGGGGCTGTTGACCTCATTGTTGGGGTCCAGCCCCAATCAGAACGAATGCGTGTGTTCTGACTTTAAATCTCTCTCTTTTTTTAAATTTTTGATTATTTCTTTTCCTCTTCTTTTTGTAAGCAGCCCGGAGTCCTCCGGGATTGGGCGGCCTATAAATTTCATAAATAAATAAATAAATAAATAAATAAATAAATAAATAAATAAATAAATAAATAAATAATACCTTTTCATCAGACTTAACAGCTGTCAATTAGAAAGGCCAAAAAAAGAGAGGTCTGGATAGTAGATGTGTCAATACCTGGAGGCCGCACGAACAAAGAGAAGGAATGAAAGAAAATCACAAAATACAAATGGAAACAGAACGACAGTGGCAGAAGAAAGCAAAGATGGCACCATGAGCCATAGGCACCTTGGCTGCCATCCCAAAACATCTGGAGCAAAACTTGAACACTATCAGAATTGACAAATTCAACCTTCAGTCAATTGCAAAAGGCAGCTTTACCCAGAACGGCTTACATCCTACAATTATATTTTTTAATACCATCAAACAACAACTTCTACCCAGCCCAGATCCTTGGGAAGGACTTGATAGGAGGCTAAAAAGGCCAAATTCAGACTGACCGTGTGACAAATCCTAATTAAACTTAAATATTATCATTTTGCTTGGCAAAGGTCCCTGTATTCTCTACTGCTATTTTACTGTCCATGCATTTTTGGGGCTGTTGTTTCTAAGTTTATTTTATTATTGTGAAATCCTGGTGGGTTGTTGTTTTGTTGGTACATCTTTCAGTTTTTCAGCAGACTTTTCATTTCCAGATCAAGAGTTTCACCTTTTCTTCTTGGTTTCTCTTCCTTTCCCCCCAGATTGTGAGCCAGGGCAATTACATCTATCATTGATTGTGTTTATCCATTGCACTGAGCTATAATGTGGCTTGGTTATGGCTGACCATGTTGTGTGAAGCCAGTTATTTTAATTGAGAGAGCATCGTTCTGAGCATAATGCAATGAGTAAACCTGGGAAATTGCAGTTTATCCACTCAACTGTGGTTACCAAACCCACAAGTAATCATCATATACAAAGGGAGCCTACATCTAATTTAGAAAACACCGTTTCTCTGACTGCTCTCAGGAAAATCCAATTGCCAGCCAGAGAAATGCATTCTTTGAAATGGAAAGAGCTGTTATATTTAAGGGCATATTTTCATCATGCCGAAGGAACATTCGGAGCCAGGCAGCTCCAGCAATAAGATTCCGATTGGCATTGAGGGATATAAAATCGGTTTCTGCAGGAGAGAAAAATGGTTTGTCTGCTAAAAATACTGTACTCTCAGGCAGCAAGGCCACACAAGTCATCCAGCTGACCTTGGGAAGTCTTTAGGAAGCTAAGTAGTGTCAAACTTGGTCAATACTTATAAGGGAGACCCCCAAAGCACGTCTATATGCACCAGTAAAAGAGAATATTTGGAGCTCAGGGTTGAAATGTGGGGTCCTTGGTGCTCTCTGAGCTTGGTGGTTATTCTTGAGGATGATTCATTAGACAATCATCATCAGGCACTGAAGATGTTACCTAATTTGGGTAATAAAACATCTGCAAGAAAGCCACCAAGCTCAGAGAGCACCAAGGACCCTTCACTTCCATATGCCACTTGCTTTGATCGTGACCTGATCTTGTCATCTTGATCATTTTTGACAATACCCCATGAACAATTCTGCTGTCTAAAAAAGTAACGACAACCCCATGGATGCATCTGTGTTGACCTCAGGACTCCATCTCAGTTCAAAAGACCCCGAGAGAAATGTGTGACCTCCTCCTTCATCTCAATCAATGGTTTTTCAAACTTGGCAATTTGAAGATGTGTGGACTTCAACTCCCAGAATTCCCCAGTCTTTTGGAAAAGTTTTTGTTGTTTTTCCTCTGAGCAAATAGGTCAGTTTTGCCACCTCAGCAAATCTTGACATTTTCACAACCACTTCCTCCACTAAGGGAATTTTATTGTTCTTAAATTGTTGTGCATTCAATAGCCTTGCTGATTTTACTAGACACAAAATCGATCTTTTCTAGTTCATTGTCCATAAAACGAATTCTGGTTTCATCACAATATTTATCTTTAAAGTCCTCTGCTTCCTTGTGTGAATTTTCCTCCAAAATTTCTCAGCTTCCTTAGAAGTCCACCGTGCATGATAAGATGTTCCCTCATGTTTTTCACATTTCCAGTGCTGCTTTGAAATACCTTTGTATGTTTGGATGATTCCTCTGGTATCATCTATCAACAATACATCTACGTTAATTCATGGCTGACTGAGTTGTATTGGATTGATGTGTGCATTGATGTACATGCATAGTTTTATATTCTTAAAGAAAATAATAAAGCAATCATTTTGCATGAATGACACTACAGCACTAATATTACACGCACTGGTCTATAAAGAGATATTAGTACTATTTGAAGATGGTTCTAAAGGCAGGTCTCATTCTATGAATCTGGATTTTTCTAAAAATGAAGTGATGTTTTAAAAAATGAAATGATGTTAGAAATGAAGTGATTGATCTCGGCTGATCTTGGAAGCTAAGCAGGGTCAGCCCTAGTTAACGTTTGGAGGGGAATCATGTGGGCATTCTAAGGCTGACAGCAAGACAAGGAAATTAAAAAAAATGTTATTTGCTTTTTCTTTTACTCTTTTAAAAGCTTCCTTTTTCTTATTCCTCATTTCTGCAGTTTTAACATCCTTATAAATCGTCCTTTCAATATATTTTTTTCATAAAAAATAGAAAAAATAGAAGAAAACATCCAAGAAAAACAACAACAACGAAAAAACAACTTTCACTCTTATGAAAACTGTTTGGCTATTCCAGGTCCATGGAAGCCAGCAGCTGAGCTGAATTTAAGAGCGTCTTTAGCATTATTTTGTAAAATGGAACATTTCTTATCTTACTTTGAAAACACACTGACATTTAAAAAGCCGGGATTAAGATTGCGGAGGCATAATTGCTAGAGAAAATGGGCCTCTCCGTTTGTTTTGTGAGCACTTTGTGACATCATCAAAATTCCCGTGGAAGTCAAACGGAATAAAACAGACAACAGGACTGAAAGTCCACATCCAATTATTGAAACCGTCTTCGCCAGCCTGTCAAAACAATCCACACACACAAAAAAACTACCAGACTGTCAATGCCAGACAATAGATGCACATTTCTGCAAAAAAAGAACAATTGCTTGATTCACTGTCAGCCTGTGTGTTCCCCAAAGGCAGGCAGTAGCAACAAACCTTTTGTGAAGTATACGGAGTGCGGAATGACAACTTTGGCCATTCTGGAGTATCTGGGATGGAAATGCCTCGTGCTTCTTTTTCTTTGCAATATTTTACTCTGGAGAAGGAGGGAAAAACCAGAATCCCTCATGAGCAATGACAACCCCAGCTCCTTCTGCATTGAATAATAAATAAATAAATTGTGGAGCTGAAAATGAAGGCTCAACTAGTTTGTGAATGCTGCACGATGATTAAGATCATGGAGCTCTGCAACTGGCTGCAAATCGGCACAGTTTTCCTATGTTCTACCAGGGACTGCTCCCTACGCATGTGTCTGCCCAGCCCAGATGTCCAAAGAGGGTTTAGCAATAGCAATAGCAGTTAGACTTATATACCGCTTCGTAGGGCTTTCAGGCCTCTCTAAGCGGTTTACAGAGTCAGCATATCGCCCCCAACAACAATCCGGGTCCTCATTTCACCCACCTCGGAAGGATGGAAGGCTGAGTCAACCTTGAGCCGGTGAGATTTGAACAGCCGAACTGCTGAACTGCAGTCAGCTGAAGTAGCCTGCAGTGCTGCATTTAACCACTGCGCCACCTCGGCTCCTTCAGGTCCCATCCCATGAGAAGAAAGAAGGAAGGGGAGTGGAAGGCACGTTTATCTTCTAGAGCAGTGATCTCCAACCTTGCCAATCTTAAGTCTGGAGGACTTCAACACCCAGAATTCCCCAGCCAGCTAAGCTGGCTGGGGAATTCTGGGAGTTGAAGTCCTTCAGGCTTAAGGTTGCCAAGGTTGGAGACCACTGCTCTAGAGGTACCTCCAGTTACAAAATGTGGGTTCCCTGCTTGACTTTTTAGAAGGCACCAAAAACCATTATTTTTTCAGCTGGATCTTGGTCCAGAATAAGCCATGGCGATAATTGTCTAGTTTTCTAGCTTTTGTTACTGTAATGTGGGTTGCAAGAAGTTGTTAGTTGTGGTCTGACACATCAACCCAGAGCCAGGGGATGGAGGCGGTTAAAAAAAAAAGGCTGCCAAATAAACGAGAGAGAAATAGATTCTGCAGAAAGAAGAGCTGTTTTAGACAAAGTCCTTGTGTTGAGGTCTACTTCTAAAGTTCTTGGCTAGATGGAACAATATTCTTTAATAATGGCTATGGGGACAAGAGTAACGCATTTTATGCACCTGAAGCTATTCTTGGGCGAGATCAGACAAAAGAGGAAAATTGGACCTCAACATCAGGAGGAAAATGCAAGAAATAAGGCAGAATTCAGGTCTCCTGTGCCTTAGAAATGTGTAAATCGAAATTCCCGATTGGATCGTGATCTGGACGAAAGCCTTCTCGGATTATACTTCTGGTGGGCTCTGCTTCATTGTCAGCCAGTGTATGTTGGTTTGCTCTTGAGAAGATGATGACAAAGCCAACCGTAATCCATAGTCTGAAGGAGCAGCTTTTATAAACTCAATCATTAGCTTGAAGAGGCACAGAAATGAGAGAATGGCTGGCCAGTTGCCAAAAGGGCTGGTGAACCTTCTGTTGCTGATAGCAATAGCAATAGCAGTAGACTTATATACCGCTTCATAGGCCTTTCAGGCCTCTCTAAGCGGTTTACAGAGAGTCAGCATATTGCCCCCAACAATCTGGGTCCTCATTTTACCCACCTCGGAAGGATGGAAGGCTGAGTCAACCCTGAGCCGGTGAGATTTGAACCGCTGACCTGCTGATCTAGCAGTAGCCTGCAGTGCTGCATTTAACCACTGCGCCACCTTGGCTCTTATATGATAAGGGGTTAAATGCCTCCTGCCAGCACTGACAATCAGTCCTAAACTCATGCGACAGTCGGATACAAGTCTGTTTTCTTGGAAGTCTTCAGACGTGACAAGTTTGCAAATTCTCATGTGGTGTTTCATCCTTAACTGCAGTTCATATTTTTGTGGTTACAGGGATCAATTACCCAGGACAACTGAAAGCCCAAGGACAAGTTGAACAGTCAACAAAGAAGAGGGGGGCCCACCTATTCTCCAAAGCCCTTGAAGGGGGAACAAAAAGCAACGGATGGAAGCTCATCAAGGAGAGAAGCAATCTAGAACTAAGGAGAAGCTTCTGGACAGTGAGGACAATCAACCAGTGGAACAGAAGTTGCCTCCAGAAATTGTGGGTTCTCCTCCATCAGTGAAGGCTTTTGAGACTGGACAGCCATTTGTCCAGAATGATACAGGGTCTCCATCTAGAACAGGGGTTGGATTAGAAGACCTTCAAGGTCCCTTCCTTGTTATTCTGTTAAAAAATAGCCCTCCTCCCAGCTTCTCTGCGTTGAAAACGTTAAACCTCACGCACTCACATATTTGTTTTTTTTAAACCCCCATTGGCAGTTTATCATTGAAGTAAACAAAAACCAGAAGAGCATAATATATATTTTACCTTTCTAGGTTAGTCCTAAGATAGGAGTTTTCTCTGGAACTCTGTTCGCACCGATGTGCAGCCTGAATCTTTTAGGAATAAATGCCAAAAGTTGCTGAAAAACAGGAGGCTAAAATGAATATTACAAAATGAACCAAAACGCCACCCCTCCCTTGAGCAGAAAATCGGGATAAATGCTGGAGAAATGGAACTGCTTGCAGAGCTGAGGTTTGCACGATTCTTTATCCCAAAGGTGCTTTTTCAAGAGGCCACTGGACTTCCCTGGTTTTTCCTTGAAGACGTCTCACTTCTCATCCAAGAATCCCAGCATTCGGTCGGAGCTGAAGAAGCTGCTTGGATGAGAAGTGAAAAACTAAGGAAATCCAGTCCAGTTTTAGAGAAGCCCCTGCTTTCAATGGTTTTGTTGGGCATGGCGTTTATTTTGGTTGTAGAAACTGGTTTAAATGGAGCCCCCCCCCCCTGTTAATATTCTCAGGGACGTGCGAGGCGAAGGATTTTCTGCTTCAAAAGAGTCCCCTTTAATTGCAAAATCAGCTCTCGGGGAATCAAGTCGAACAGCCCAACGATTTCCCTGCCTTTGCCAGAGAAAGCTTGACAGCCCCTCCTGGCTTCCCAATTAAAGCTGATATGTGGGAAACAGAGGTCAACAGCCAGGCATTTTTTTTAAAGGGTAAAAATAATGCAGGAAACGTTTATTATTCAAAATCGCTTGAGTAAAAGAATGACTAAATAGTGGCAACTTGAGAAAAGCAGTAAACAAATTAAAACATCTTCCAAATTGAAGGGGGATTTCGACAACAGGGAGTAGTTGCGCAACAGACTACACCTTATTTACAAGGGATTTGCTGATGCTGTTTGTTTGCCTGTAGCTTTACCTTTTACTGGAGGCAAATCGTGCATTTTGCTACGTAGCAATCCAGCAGCTTCCATGGAGAAGCTTCCCAAATCATCTTCCAGGGTTACATTTTTCATCGGAATCTTGTGGTCTACTAATCACAAAAGGAAGTTGTGTTGGGGGACTGGTCCACTGGTGTCAAGTTATCTAAAGCTGATAGTCCTTTTTAAGAAAGGACGAATTGCTTCCCCCCACTGTTGAGAGAGGGCTGGGCAGTCTTCATCTAGATGGCCTCTGTGACCCCTCCTTTAAGCCAGCGGATCTCTCTGTCCAGAAGGTGGACAGGTTGCTGTCTTCAATAAGTGGTGGCTTTGTCTTTCAAATGCAGCTTCCGCCTCTGCTTTGCTTGCTTGCTATCGGCTGCCATAGAAATGGGGAGGGTGGGGGCTGGAGGTATTTCGGAGGGGGAGTTTCTGGTGCTGGAAGAGTTATCAAGAAGGGAGTTTTGTTCTCACCATCTTCTGTGCACGCTGATGGCCGGTGTTTGGACTTGGCCAAGGTCAACCGTCTCTGCGTACCAACTGGATGAGGCCTTTTGAAGATGCACCCCACACGACACCTTAGGGAGTTGCAGATTGGTCATTGGGTTGGGGTAATTGTGGGTGGGTGGGTGCTGGGCAAACGTTTGATATGTACTTGTTTGTGCCTTTATGGCATTTCTTTCGCTGCTATCTTTTCACGACCAGTAAAAGAATCTTTAATTCCACAAACGATGGAGTTGGGAGTTTTCTTTCTTGGCCATTGAAGGAGGCACGCCTGACATGCAGATTCTTCTACTGGTGCAAAAGTTTAGGCTGTCCTTGGGGCATCCCCTTCACTTATGAGCTCCACACACCTGTGCAGCCAACAGGACCAACATTTAGGACTGTGGGGCCTGAGCCTTGAAGCCTTTGTGCTATTTGAGAAGACCAGCTGGAGGGCAAGAAGGCATTTCCACTCTCTGTGCTCTGAATCCGGGTATTAAATAGGTAGCAGTTGGATCCTTTAAAAAACCCTTAGGATAAAACAGGATCCTTCTTGGGGACTCTATTTCAAAAGCTCCAAGTAATATAGGTAAAGTTTCGCCCCGCACATATGTGCTACTCGTTCCTGACTCTAGGGGGCAGTGCTCATCACTGTTTCAAAGCTGAAGAGCCAGTGCTGTCCAAAGACGTCTCCGTGGTCATGTGGCCGGCATGACTCAACGCCGAAAGCACACGGAAACGCTGTTCCCTTCCCACCAAAGGTGGTTCCTATTTTTCTACTTGCATTTTTACATGCTTTCAAACTGCTCGGTTGGCAGAAGCTGGGACAAGTCACAGGAGCTCACTCCGTTACGTGGCGCAAGGGATTTGAACCACCGAACTTCTGAACTTTCTGATCAACAAGCTCAGCGTCTTAGCCACTGAGCCACTGCATCACCTGTAATATAAGAAGGACACAATTTATAAGTCTGTTCCTTCTTTTAACTCTGCACTTTTCATTTATCCTAGGAATTTTTTTCCTGGAATGATCTAGGGTCTCCTGCTTGAGCAGTGGGTTGGACTAGAAGACCTCCAAGGTCCCTTCCAACTCTGTTATTCTGTTATTTACATCCAATTTGTCAATGTAAAGTCTGAATCAGACCTTGTATTTATTTTCTCAGCAAGGTGACCAAGACATCTTGTCTATTTCTTTATCATGTTTTGAACTTAACAATCATCGCACATTGCATTTATCTTCCGATATTCCATTTCTAGAGCTTCTTGATTTGGAGGAAGAATCGGGAAGCTCAGAAATAGAAGAGAAGAAATATTTACCCTTCCAAGATGATGCAGGCCAGACTTTTAAGAAGTTTAATAAGGGGAGATTGCAGGAATCCACAATTTCTCTCACTTGTTGCCTAGTTGGACTTTCTTCTAGCTGTCATTTAAACGATCCAGGAATCAGGAAACCAAAATTCCCAAAGAGATTCCAAGCAGAGCCTGAGGAATTATTTCTAAACTCAATCCTGAGGATCTACCTACCTGTCCTATCTACTACCTACTACTACCTACTACTACTACTACTACTACTACCTACTACTACTACTACTACCTACTACTACTACTGCTACTACTGTCCTACAATGTCCTACTTGTCAACAACTACTTCAGCTTCAACCGCAATAACACACGGGCAAGCAATTGATACAAACTCAAGGTCAACTGCTCCAAACTCGATTGCAGGAAATACGACTTCAGCAACAGAGAGGTCAACGCCTGGAATGCTCTACCTGACTCCGTTGTTACATCCTCAAACCCCCCACAGCTTCAACCTCAAACTGTCCACCGTGGAGCTCACCCCATTCCTAAGAGGTCCGTAAAGGGGGTGTGCATAAGCGCACCAGCGTGCCTTCCGTCCCTGTCCCCCTCTCCCCATCTATTTGTACTCATCTCTTTCCTTCATGTCCATGTTTATATTTATACCTGTTATCTTGTACTCGTTTGACAAAATAAAAATCAATCAATCAATCAAGGAATCATTTCAGTCCATCCCTAAGATGTTTCCCCCCCCCCACAAAAAAGCAACTGGACTTCATTTTTCCTTAAATACGTTTTGCTTCTCATCCAAGAAGCTTCTTCGGGCTCTGCTTTGATACCCTGGGAAAATGAGAAGTCTCCAATATCACTTTTCTCACCGAGTAATCGCAAAAGGAACAGCATGGTGGCAATAATTATCTCCTTCCTCAAGAGCTCAGAACACAGATAAGGAGCAAAGCTGGATTATTGGTGGCCTCTGTCCAGCCTTCCTCCTGCTCCCCTCCCTCCCTTTCCAACCCCTTCCCTTCCTTCTCTTGCCCTTAAACAGTAAGCAAGTTATGCGGACTTTGAACAGGAAAAGTGGCAAACCCCCCCCCCCCCGCCTGCCATTAATTTATAGTGCAATATGGGGAGGTGATTAATGTAAAAATAGCCCAGAGAGCTTCAATGTGCCTTTTCTGATAAGCAGAGAAGTGGAGGAGGACGCAGCCCCTTGGTTTCGTTTCTCTGGGGGATGCAGCAGTGACCAAGTCAGAAGTGGGTCTGGGGTTTCATTTTCACGATGATTTGAACCTGCAAATTGCACTTCCTCATATTTCTCCTCCTTGGCAGAAGAAGCCGAGATAAGACTGAGCTGGTAGAATGCCAGGCTGGCCTTCCTCAGGATGAATACTGATGGAGGAGACTATTTATAGCTCAGGGTTGGAATGAGGGGTCCTTGGAGCTCTCCGAGCTTGGTGGCCTTCCTGCAGACATTTCATGACCCAACTAGGGAACATTATCAGTGACAGAAGGGAGCAGGATTTATGGGGAGGAGGAGATGGAAGACTGGGGGCTCCTTGGTGCTCTCTGAGCTTGGTGGTTTTCTGGCTGATGTTTCATGACCCAACTAGGGAACATCATCAGTGCTAGAAGAGTTTGCAGGGAGGAGGAGGAGGAGGAGGAGGAGGAGGAGGAGGAAGAAGAAGAAGAAGAAGAAGAAGAAGAAGAAGAAGAAGAAGAAGAGGAGGAGGAGGAGGAGGAGGAGGAGGAGGAGGAGGAGGAGGAGGAGGAGGACAACTGGGGGGTCCTTGGTGTTCTCTTGCAGACGTTTCATGACCCAAGTAGGGAACATCTTCAGTGCTAGAATGGAGTGGGTTTGTGGAGTGGAGGAGTGGGAGGAGGAGAAGGAGGAAGAGGAGGAGGACTTGATGCTCTCTGAACTTGGTGGTTTTCTTGCAGACATTTCATTATCCAACTAGATAACTTTATCAATGCTAGAAGGGAGTGGGCTTGGTGGACAGGAGGAGGAGGAGGAGGAGGAGGAGGAGGAGGAGGAGGAGGAGGAGGAGGAGGAGGAGGAGGAGGAGAACTGTGGGAGCTCTCTGAGCTTGGTGGTTTTCTTGCAGACGTTTCATGACTCAACTAGGTAACATTATCAGTGGTAGAAGGGATAGGGGGTTGTAGGAATGAGGGGGAGAGGAGGAAGAGGAAGAGGAGGAGGACTGTGAGGTCCTTGGTACTCACTCTCTGAACTTGGTGGTTTTCTTGCAGACGTTTCATTATCCAACTAGATAACTTTATCAATGCTAGAAGGGAGTGGGGTTTGTGGACAGGAGGAGCAGGAGGAGGAGAAGGAGGAGAACAGTGGGAGCTCTCTGAGCTTTTTGTAGATGTTTTATTATCAAGCTTGGTAACATTATCTTGTACTAATAGTTATCACCTTATCAGTGTTACCTGGTGCTGATGATGTTACCTACTTTACAATTCAATAGCAGAGTTGGAAGGGACCTTGGAGGTCTTCTAGTCCAACCCCCTGCCTAGGCAGGAAACCCTATTCCATTTCAGACAAATGGCTATCCAATGTCTTCTTAAAGACTTCTAGTGTTGGAGCATTCACAACCTCTGGAGACTTTGGGTAGCGAAATGTCTGCAAGAAAACCACCAAGCTCAGAGAGCACCATGGTCCATGGACCCTCTTTAGGAAGAATGGGGGGAATGAGAGAAGGGTCAGTTTTGCATCACTGGAAAAGTTGAGAAGATTATCTTCCAATAGTGTCAGGATAAGTCTCCAAACAACGGATATTTTAGCAATAGCAGTTAGACTTATATACCGCTTCATAGGGCTTTCAGCCCTCTCTAAGCAGTTTACAGAGTCAGCATATTGCCCCCACATTTCACCCACCTCGGAAGGATGGAAGGCTGAGTCAACCTTGAGCCGGTGAGATTTGAACAGCCGAACTGCAGAACTGCAGTCAGCTGAAGTAGCCTGCAGTGCTGCATTTAACCACTGCGCCACCTCAGCTCTTTTGGACAGATATTTTGGACAGATATTTTGGTAGTTGATGTTAGTATTAATAAGGCCTTTGTCCTTTCCTGCGCTTTCATTTTCCTCTGATGCCAACTCTCCCTCCCCAATTATCTATCAATTTACTCCTAAAACACTCTTTCTCTCCATCAGGGAACAGGTTGCGGTAAATGAAAGCATGAAAGGTTGGGATTTTCCACTGGACTTTTTATGACTGTTGATGTGAGAGAGCGATGCCCGCCTGGAAAGAGAAACACGTGACTTCGGCTTCTTGAACTGTTATTATTGTGTGGCTGGGAAATGTCAGAGTGAGACTTATTATACCAGCCTCCTCCTAGGAGACGAATAACCACGTATCGTGCAATTAAAACGATCCGTTGGAGGCTTCACTCTCTCTCCGTTGTTAACAAGGTTGTCAGAAGAAGGAGTGGCTGGAGCCTCTTGTGCCTTGGCTGGGTTCCGTAGCAAAATGAGAATATAGAGCAGTCCGTGACTTACAACAGTTAATTTATCCACTGTTCAAAGCTACGACAACATCCAAAAAAGGGACTTAGGCCTGTTTCCCACACTTATGACCATGGTTGTATCCTCACGGTCATCCCAAGTGGGAAGCCTGTCAATTGAGGTGTAATTCCGAAGGCTGGAATATCAGGTGGTCCCCTTTTGCGACCTTCTGGCAGGGGATGCCCATGCGGAAGCCAGATTCACTTAACAAACGGGTTACTAACTTAGCCACTGCAGTGATTCACTTAACAACCGTGGCAAGAAAGGTTGTAAAATGGGGCAAAACTCATGTAACAAGTTTCTCAGCAATATACATTTAGGGTCCCATTGTGGTCGTAGCCTGTATATATATACATACATGTATATATGTATGTAGGTATGTAGGTATGTATGTACAAGGGACGCGATGGCTCAGTGACTAAGATGCTGAGCTTGTCAATCAGAAAGGTTGGCAGTTTGGCGGTTCGAATCCCTAGAACTGCATAATGGAGTAAGTTCCCACGACTTGTCCCAGCTTCTGCCAA
The DNA here is from genome assembly GCF_009769535.1 of Thamnophis elegans. Classification (NCBI taxonomy): domain Eukaryota; kingdom Metazoa; phylum Chordata; class Lepidosauria; order Squamata; family Natricidae; genus Thamnophis; species Thamnophis elegans. The sequence continues at coordinate 84,835,437 of NC_045547.1, forward strand.
TCTAGCAGTTCGAAAGCAAGTAAAAAGTGCAAGTAGAAAAATAGGGACCACCTTTGGTGGGAAGGGAACAGTGTTTCCGTGCGCCTTCGGCGTTGAGTCATGCCGGCCACATGACCACGGAGACGTCTTCGGACAGCGCTGGCTCTTCGGCTTTGAAATGGAGATGAGCACTGCCCCCTGGAGTCAGGAACGACTAGCACATGTGTGCGAGGGGAACCTTTAGTTTTTATGTATGTATACATGTATGTACAAGCTTCCCATATGTGGACATAAATTTTTACTCCAAGACCTTCTATAAAGGATGATCACATATCATTGTAATTGTCTATATATGATTTATGTCTGTCAGCAACTCATTCAATACTCACAATATTCCCCGTAGCTACTAATGGCTTTGAAAGTTAGACCTTAAAAAAACAAGACAGGAAGGAAATCGACTTGTTTGAGCTGAGTTGTTGGAGAAGGTTCCTGAGCATTTCTTGGACAGCAAAGGTCACCAACAAGAAAGTAATGGAGCCCATCACACCAGACATGTCACTCGAAGGCAAAAATCAATCAATCAATCATGAAACTGCATCTCACTTACTTTGGCCACATAAGGGGTATATAATTCCAAATTCTATTGGAATGGAAATATCAAACTTTCCCTCAAAATTAAATTAATATGTGTAATGACTTTTTCATGAAATACAATTCATTTTTTTATTAAAATTATGATTTAATATTGCAACACGCATACATAAAATATATCTGTGCAAACACATGCACACACATCAGTACATGTATTTTATAAATTAATATTAGTGTGCTATATTAATATGAATTAATATTAATTCATATTGCAAAAATGAGATTCAATGAAGTGCTGTTCTCATTACATTTCCAGCCATATGCAGGAGTCTGAAAAATTACCTTATGTTAAATAAGCCATAATCCAAGATTTATTAAATATTTTGATAATATTTTGATCAAGATGTTAAGACTGTGTGTGGTTCTTTTTACTAAACCCAGATTTAGCTCCGTGGTGGGGACTATTCACTCTCTGCCTACAGATTTGCTTCTCTAGTTACTTAAATGGTTCTGAGCTTATAAATCAAACGTGTTGAAAACGAAGCTTTTCAAAACATTTTATTTCATGTAACAGAGGCGGAAACAAATATAATTATAGTAACTTCCCACTTTCAGAGAAAAATCACTTAAGCACATAGTGGGGTATTCTTATTCTCATACTTGAATATTACAATATTACTCTAATGAAATATCTTCTTCTACCAAAGGTTTCTTTCAATTTTTCCCCCTCTTCCAGTGTAAAATCAGCCAGCATAAAACTCAAGTGGAAACAATTCCTTTTTCTGCCCGAGTCTTTCTTAAGACTTATCAAACCCTTAAATTATCTGAAGTCAAAGCTCATTACCGTTCTTCTAAGATACAGAACATTTGTATTTCCCTTTCAAAACCCCTTTCTCCCTATCTGAATCACTTTAGGCCTCTCTATAGTGGTACAAGTGTATTCTATTCTTTACTTTTCCTTTTAATTAAAATTGGATACAAGACATATCACTGAATTCCTGTAATATGATGTCATATTTATTACAGCCCCAAAGATCCTAATTTTGTCATATATATATATACCACCTTGTGCAAAGGTGAAATCGAGCACATTCTGACAGGTTCTGGAGATCCGATAGGGGAAATTTTGAGTAGTTTGGAGAACCAGCAAATACCACCTCTGGCTGGCCACAGAATGGGGAGGGAATGGGGATTTTGCAGTATCCTTCCCCTGCCACGCCCACCAAGCCACGCCCACAGAATAGGTAGCAAAAAAAATTGAATTTCACCACTGGGGTAACATCTTAAGATCTATTGTATAGAAGGAAGCCATGAGAGGGGACGTTGCAATTAAATGCCTACATCATTTTAAAAACTTGCTGAATATTCAGCCAAAGTAAAAGCAGACATATTAGATGTAAACATTATATAGACATATTATTTATTTCAGAAGTCCTTACAATGGACTGTTTTACACGAGAGGCTGAAAGTCTTGGAGAAGTAAGTCCTCCCAGGAATATGGGGGAGAAAAAGTAATGAGAGATTTATTTGGCCATTTTTTGACCCTAGTCAGCAACATGCAAATGCTCCCCTCCTCATCAATCGTTCACTCTATTTCTTCGTCCAAATCTATCTATTCCCCCCCCCTCATCTTTCTTCCCATCCATCTTCTACTTTCAACTGTACCAAAGAAAATGCTCTTTGATATATTAAAACTTTCACGTATTCTCCCTGCGGGGAATGCACAAAAGGCCATTCTTAACTCTCTATTCTGAAGCTTTAAAAGTATAATCCCCTCTTTTCTTTCCTTTTCGGTAACTCTGCATACTTGAAATGAAAGCTGATTCTTGATTTACCTCATCAGCTGAAAGACCTTCCCAAGTTCTGGGCTTTTTTCTCATGTTCCCCTAGCAACACCACGAACCTGTCCTGGTATCCATTTTTGAATATTATCTTCTCATCGTGTTGCCTTTGTCTCATCTCCAACCTACAGCTGAGACGGCGAATGGAAGGCTTTACTTCAGCAGAATGCCCAGCCCTTCCTTCATTGCCCTTGAAGGCCCTACAGGAAGATGCCCTCTCGGGAAAGACGATGGTCCTCTGATCCTAGATAGGTAGAAAGAACAGGGCCTGCACTGGTTGATTGCAGGAATTGCTCTAGTCTAGGGAAGAGAAGGACCAGGGGTGACATGATAGCAGTCTTCCAAACTTTGAGGGGTTGCCACAGAGAGGGAGGGGTCAACCTTATTCTTCAAAGCACCTGAAGGCAGGACCAGAAACAATGGATGGAAACTCATCCAGGAGAGAAGCAACCTAGGAGAAATTTCCTGACAGTTAGAATAATTGATCAGTGGAATGGTTTCTCTCCAAATGTTGTGGGTGCTCCATCACTGGAGGCTTTGAAGAAGAGACTGGGCAACCGTTTGTCTGAAATGGTAGGGGGTTTCCTGCCTGAGCAGGGGGTTGGACTGGAAGACCTTCAAGGTCCCTTTATTCTACTCCATTCCATTCCATTCTATTCGACTCGACTCAAGTCTCTATTACGATAGGTTCAGTTTGCCATCTAATCCATCTATTGCTCCCACCCTCCTTTAGACGCCTTCAAAAACTTTTTGAGACTTTAGAAATATGTTCGGCTTTTAATATGTTTTATTTTGCAGCATGTTTTTCAATTTCTCATATCCCATCCTCCTTACTCTGATCTTATGACCATCATAAGAGTTTGATTTGACATTTCATTTCCTTTCATTTTTGAAGCCCACTGTAGTTTTCCTACCTTGGCCCTATTTGAAATATTAATACCAGATAAATTGAGAATTTGCTTCCTCCAAAGCAGGCTAAAGGTAAAGGTTCCCCTCGCGTATATGTGCTGGTCGTTCCCGACTCCAGGGGGCGGTGCTCATCTCCATTTCAAAGCTGAAGAGCCAGCGCTGTCCGAAGACATCTCTGTGTCACATGGCCAGCATGACTAAGAGCCAAGGTGGCGCAGTGGTTAAATGCAGCACTGCAGGCTACTGCTAGATCAGCAGTTCAGCGGTTCAAATCTCACCGGCTCAGGGTTGACTCAGCCTTCCATCCTTCCGAGGTGGGTAAAATGAGGACCCAGATTGTTGGGGGCAATATGCTGACTCTCTGTAAACCGCTTAGAGAGGGCCGAAAGCCCTATGAAGCGGTATATAAGTCTACTGCTATTGCTATGAATAAACGCCAAAGGCGCACGGAACGCTGTTCCCTTCCCACCAAAGGTGGTTCCTATTTTCTACTTGCATTTTTAACGTATTTTTGAACTGCTAGGTTGGCAGAAGCTGGGACAAGTCACGGGAGCTCACTCCGTTACGCGGCACTAGGGATTCGAACCCGGCAACTGCCGATCTTTCTGATCAACAAGCATCTTAGCCACTGAGGCACTACATCCCGTCACAGCAGGCTAGGTAGCAGATATTCTCTGTTTCTAGTGCGGTTGAAGGGAGTTCTCTGCCTTCAAAACTTCCTTGAGCCCACTGCTAAAATTCCTTATGGACAGTGAGTTTCACAGCCTTTATGATCAGGGTTTTTACGCGTGTTGGAGAATGGCACAGTAATTATTACTTACCCAAAATGATTCGGAGGCGTATCCCATTTCTCTTTGAACTGGGGCTTTTGCTGAACACGGAAGGCAGCCCCCCCTTTTAATTCAACCACCAGGCTGATTCCCACTCATCGTTCTGCTTTCTAAAGCAAACAATTGTATTCTCTTTTGCAGCACTGGGCTGTTATTTAATTTAGTCTGCCTTCATTCTCTGTGATTATCTGTTCAGAGTTATCGGTAGACAAATGGAGAGGATGCCCTGAATCGAGAGAGGATTCAATGGGGCTGCCTTAGTATTATGCTAATGAAGCTTTGGTTATCAGCTCCACAGGTCTGTTCAAGGTTAAAAGAGCTTTACGGAAAGAAGCTTTTTTTGCTGTGCCTTTAAGGCTAACTTCTCTCCTTTTAAAAAAAGAAGAAGCAGCAGCAACAGCTGATAGATTCTTTCATAGAGAGAAATGGTTCTTCCAAATAGCAGAAACGTATATGTTTAATCAGAGCGCCCTACCAAGAGCTCAGATTGAGAGAGAGGCTGAATGCAGAGAATTCCTGCACAATAGCAGATCATTTTAGGCCGATGATAAAAGGCGCGATCAGCTTGCCAGCTCTGAAAGGCTGGAAGATGGGAAAGAGTGGAACTGTCTCTGGATGTCCTTTATGCACGTCACCGCAGGAGTCAAACGGTGCGAGTTGATCAAAGGGAAACACAGCGGATCAGACCGAGAAAGCTGCGGCTGGAGGAAGACCTCTCTGTGCATTCGGGCAAACGTTAAGATTTGGTTAATGTCCCCCATGCCATTGTCTTTTGATGTTGTGTGGAAGTTATTGGGGGGGGGGTCTCAAGGGGAACTTAACCTTTCTCCTGTTTCATTCATTTGAACCCCCCCTCTTGCACTGCACACCCAGGAGCTGCCTACGTTCCTTTGAAAAAAAATCACTTAACTTTGCATGTGACTTTTAACCCAAAGGGTGTAGATATGCCAATGAATAGAATAGAATAGAATAGAATAGGAATAGGAATAGGAATAGGAATATAATTCTTTATTGGCCAAGTGTGATTGGACACACAAGGAATTTGTCTTTGGTGCAGATGCTCTCAGTCGAGGTGGCACAGTGGTTAAATGCAGCACTGCAGGCTACTTCAGCTGACTGTTATCTGCAGTTCAGCGGTTCAAATCTCACCGGCTCAAAAACCGCTTAGAGAGGGCTGAAAGCCCTATGAAGCGGTATATAAGTCTAACTGCTATAAAAGACAAGATACATTCATCAAGAATCATAAGGTACAGCACTTAATGATAGTCATAGGGTACAATAATTAATCAGGAAACAATCAATATCAATATAAATCATAAGGATACAAGCAACAAAGTCACAGTCCTTCAGCCATAATTGGGAGGAGAAGGGTGATAGGAACGATGAGAAGACTAATAGTAATAGTGAATAGTTTGACAGTGGTGAGGGAAACATTTGTTTAGCAGAGTGATGGCATTTGGGAAAAAAACTATCCTTGAGTCTAGTTGTCTTGGTGCGCAGTGCTCTATAGCGTCGTTTTGAGGGTAGGAGATGAAAAAAATTATGTCCAGGATGTGAAGGGTCTGTAAATATTTTCACAGCCCTCTTTTTGACTCCTGCAGTGTTACAGGTCCTCAATGGAAGGCAGGTTGGTAGCCATTGTTTCTTCTGCAGTCCTGATTCTCCTCTGAAGTCCGTGTCTGTCTTGTTAGGTTGCAGAGCCAAACCAGACAGTGATGGAGGTGCAGATGACAGACTCCATCCTTCCTCTCTGGAACTTAATCAGCAGCTTTTGGGGCAGTTTGAGCTTCCTGAGTTGGCGCAGAAAGAACATTCTTTGTTGTGCTTCTTTGATGACGTTTCTGATGTTAGGTGTCCATTTTAGGTCTTGAGATATGGTAGAACCTAGACATTTGAAGGTCTCCTCGGTTGATCCTGTGTTGTCTAGCATTGTAAGAGGTGGTTTGTTCCATAAAACCAATTATTGTATTGGGAGCTTTTTATTTAGAAATCCGGTTCTTCTGTAAAATTCGTAGCTCAAATCTCTCAAGATCTGAGAGAACCTTTGCCTGGCCTAGTCTTACTGGAGGCTTCTCATCAACTTCCAAGGTTTGATTGGGTTGGGTTTTTGATGATCAGATAAGTTGGTTGAAGAGCCGTGGGGGGCGCAGTGGTTAGAATGCACTATCGCAGGCCGACAGGAGTTATCAAGGACCCAAAAGCAACCCCATGACCATGGGTGAGGGCTGTCCATCAAAGTATCAAAACTGGGTCATAAGTAGCTCTGGGAAGGTCTGTCATCACTTCGAATGGTTTCTAAGCAATCCATCATAAGTTAAGGAGTACTTGTATTCTAATAGGTTAATGGAAGATTTAGCAGAATAAGAAGAGTTGGAAGGGACCTTGGAGGTCTTCTAGTCCAACCCCTTGCTGAGGTAGGAAACTCTACACGACTCCAGACAAATGGTTATCCAACCTCTTCTTGAAATCTTCCAGTGTTGGAGCACCCACAACTTCTGGTGGCAAGCTGTTCCACTGATTAATTGTTCTCAATTAATTTCTCCTTAGTTCCAGGTGCTTCTCTCCTTGGTTAATTTCCATCCATTATTTCTTGTCCAACCCTCAGATGCTTTGGAGAATAAGTTGACCCCCCTTCTTTGGAGCAGCCCCTTAGATATTTAGGGATGCCCATCAGTCTCTGTAATGAATTTGCATAATGGTAAACATGAATTTCTAACAGATTTCTTTTATGCAGTTCAATGTCCAATATTTACCGTCTGCTGCCTCATTAGAACAAAAGTCAACAATTCGTTTAGTGTGTAGTATCCTAAATTCAGCATCTTCTTTGATGCCATGTTTATGTATGATATTTGAGAGTGTTTGATAAGCAACACACACTATTTCTTTTAGCATAAGAAAACTAAAACTTGCTTTTGTTTTGATGGCACACTTTTGATGTTCTATTTCTGGGAGTTGATGGCAAATTAGCTTTGGCATCTTGCTAAAATGAAGCTTCTGGAGATGTCTCCATCTAGAGTCCTTTAATAAGGGGACGAGGCTTTGTACATTTAAAATATGACAAAATTGGAAATATTAACTGTGTTTCTCAGCTGCTGGGAGATCAGAGAGTAGGGAGCTGTTAAACAGCGTTTTTAGGAAAAATCCTTGCAAAATAAATTGCTTGTTCTTTTAGATTTCCTAGAGCTCTTCCGTTTCTCTGATCCTTGTTTGCTTCAACTTTCACTTAGTAAAGGGATGGACAAAGGGTGGCCCTTCCCTTAACTTCTCTGAAAAGTTTTCCTTCCATTCCCCCCCACCCCAAAGCAAGCCTTTCATTTCTAAATTGACTTAGAAATGAATTTAGGCATAATTCCGTAACAACATCATTGAAAACTCCTCCTCCTCCTCCTCCTCCTCCTCCTCCTCCTCCTCCTCCTCCTCCTCCTCTTCCTCCTCCTCCTCCTCCTCCTCCTCCTCCTCCTCCTCCTCCTCATCATCATCATCATCATCATCGTCATCATCATAGGTGGGTTCCTACCAGTTCGCACCTATTCGGTAGAACCGGTTCATCAAATCTACCGGACCGGTTAGAAGAGGTTCCACCAGTGGACCCGTAAAGCAGGCCACACCTACAGAAGAGGTTCCAAAATTTTTTGAAACCCACCACTGGTCCTTGGATGTGATCATTCTACACTCTCATGCTCCTGTTTATAAAACTCAGTGCCTCTGTGAAAGGTAAGGATGACTACTGCGTTTGTGGTGCAATCAGAACATTGCGTGTGTTGAAGTTGTCTTAACGCAAACCAAAGATGCCTTTCAAAAAACAAGTTGACATCCTATTCTTATGCATGCCAGTGCTGTGTGTGAGGTCATTTAAGGTGGTTCTGACAAGTGTCGTCAGCATCTTCATATCCGGTCACATGGGCGGCAAGCCACTCCCATCCGGTCACCTGGGCGGGAAGCCACTCCCACAAAGCAGGCCACACCCACAGAGTAGGTTCGAACAATTTTTGAAACCCACCACTGATCATCATCATCATCATCTGAAACAACTTAGCAGTTCTAATAGTCATTGAACTCCAACACAGGAACAGAACACAATCCTGCAAATATATTTTTTCTTTGCTAAATTTGGGGATCTTCTCCAGATCTTGGAATGGAGAAACCAGTCAAATTAATAAGAAATCGTTCCCATTTGGCAAGTTTCACACCAGGGCAGAGCAGAGGGCCAGGGCTCTGTATAACTTACCAAACTATTTGCATTTTATTAAGCATGTTTTTCTTTTGATGTGAATTCCGTTGTGTTTGAATGCCTGAGTGTACTGATCCCCTTTGAGAATATATTTTCTAATTGTCCCAAGATGAAATTGTTTGGCTGCTTTTGGAATAGTTATCTACGTACATTCAATAAAATAAGCATTGATTTTGAAGCATGGACCTTCGACAGAACCTGAAGTGTCTCAGAATCCTTCATCAAATTGCCAAGATATAGTATTGCTCGTACTTTGCAGTGAAACATGAGCTAAATCTAGACAGAAATCTACCAGGTGAAACCTGAAAGAGATGATGGCTATTATTCCAGAGCAATTATTTGAGAATTCTGAGAAAAATTCTGGTGAACAATTGAAACGCAAAAGCCCAGAGATAGGCAAATGCTGTTGTTGGGCTGATGACACTAAATTGTTATCTTTTTTTGTTGTCAGTTGCAAAATCGTGTCTGACCCATCGCGACCCCAACGACAACATTCCTCCAGGCCTTCCTGTCTTCTGCCATCCTCTGGAGTCTATTGAAGCTCACACCGACTGCTTCAGTGACTCCATCCAGCCACCTCGTTCTCTGCCATCCCTTCTTCTTTTGCCCTCCATCGTTCCCAGCATGAGGCTCTTCTCCAGGGAGTCTTTCCTTCTCCTTAGGTGGCCAAAGTCTTTGAGTTTCCTCTTCAGGATCCGGCCTTCTAAAGAGCAGTCAGGGTTGATCTCCTCTAGGACTGACCGGTTGGATGGCCTTGCAGTCCAAGGGACTCAATGCAGGAGTCTTCTTCTCCAGCACCAGAGTTCAAAGGCCTCCATTCTTTGGCGCTCAGCCTTCCTTATGGTCCAACCTTCACAGCCATCCATTGCAACTGGGAAAACCACAGCCTTGACTAGACACACTTTTGTTGGCAGTGTTATCCTAATTATCACTGTGTCTATCAACTATCACTATCAACTGTGACACATTATTTAACTGCATGGATTACCAGAGGCCAACATCATGCTTTGATCAAGTTTTTGACTGCTAAATTATGATCATTTTTTTTCATGAATCCAGGACTTGGCCAGGTTTCTGATACCCTTGTTGGCAAGAGGCTAAGCACTGGTATTCTTAGGTTTTTTTTGAGCTTACAGTTTGGCACTTTCTCAAAACTACATTAACATGCCTTCCTCTCAACCTTGAGTTGACAGATAGCTACATCAGCGTAAATTATGCTCAGCCCTTGGTTAAGCTTATTGTGCTCGGCAGTGAGGCTGGGTGAGTGGGGCTGCCCTTTACTCAGTTAATGCAAGACAGTTTCAGCAGAGTGATGAATGCATTCTTCAGTTTCCTGTTTTCTCTGTCTGCCTGTCCGTCTGTCTGTCTGTCAGTCAGTCTATCTGTCTGTCTGTCTGTTTGCCTGCCTGCACTGCCTCTCCACTGACTGGAGAGCTGAGATGGTCTTTTTTTTTCCTGGAGAAAACCTCTCTGTCGTGTGTGGTTGCTAAGAATCTTGATGGTACAGAACCCATTCACTCACTTCACATGCCCAATATTGAGGTAGAGTTTAGTGTGGCCAACTCTTTGCTGCACTGAAAACCAAGCTGGCTAAATAACATTTTAAAGGTTCCTACAACATGGCACAAGGTGTCAATATTGGACAATGTTGCTCTGACCTAGGTTTCCTGAAAAAGCATAAATCACATTCGTAGTCGTCAAACCCCTTTTTTATTTAGACGGCTGTGAATTATGGTCATTCACAGCCCGTAATGATTTGGAAACCGTCTGTGAAGATTCTGACAGATGTCTGCTCGAGTCGCCACTGTCTTTCAAGGGAATGTTGATCAGCTCCCACCTTTATCTCCCTTGAAATGCTGTCATGGACCTAATTTCCAATTAGTTTTGCAAGGCCAAACACAGCACAGAGTCAAACAGGACTTCTCAGAGCTTGAACTGACCGGATGAACGAATTGCTTCCTGCAAAAGCTCACGTCCAGCTCGCTCCTCTTTTATGTCCTATGGGACATAAGCCTTACTCCTGAGTTGACCCCTTTTTCTTAATTGTTCTTTTCTTCTGGCAGCTCTGCGCGTGCGCACGTTGGGAACAGGCTCCTGATGTTCTTCTTCTGACACCAGGGCCATGTCTGACTCCGAAGGCAGCTGATAATCCTCAGACGGCCCTGGACCCCTCTGTGCCTCTGACGCAGAGCCCTCACCTGAGCCTTCCCCAGACTCCAGGACTGGCCCAGGTTCCTCCCCAACCCTCCTCCCTGTCTGATTCTGCTGGTGGGCCACAAGAAATGTTCCAAAGGAGAAACGGAACATTATCTTAGCTGGAACTTATGGTATATGTGGGCGACAAGGAGAACAGCAGGGACTTAAAACGGGGAAAGTTAAAAGTGAACATGGGTATCGTAATAGATCCCTGAACTTTGCAATGAGAAGATGTGGCTTAGAGACCTAACAATGAGGAAGGAAAGAAAAAAGTTGGGCTGTGAATGACTGTCACCGCAGGGGGTGGGTGGGTGTTGTATGTTTAAAATTGTATTTGTATCTGTAAGTTTTACGCTTTAAAAAAATGTATAACTAATGAATGCCGATACAAAAGGCTGTATATTTACTTTATATTGTTATGTATGTTTTGTCCTTTCTTATGTTGTTGTGTTTTTCTTTCTGTTTTTAAAGGTAATAATGTTTAATAAAAATTATATTTAAAAAAAAAATGTTCCACGCATGATCATTTTGCTCTCTGCTGCAATTAAGAGACCAAAAGTAAAAAAAAAAAAAAAAAGAAGTAGATGGTTGGTGTTCCCAGCAGTAATTTATACTGTACTAATAGTGATTTTCTTAGTCATTCTTTTAATAAATAAATAAATTGTTTCTTTCATGGAGAAACTGATGCTAGAAAATACACAAGACTTTCACCAATATTGAACCGCAACAACCTTCTTGACACAGGAAGAGCGGGGAGGAGTGCTGTGTAAGGTTTTGCCTGCAAAGATAATCACCGTCTTCCATATATGGTGACAGAATCCACACTTTTGGGTGCCTTCTGGGCACGCAATAAATGAAGACAAATTTGCAAACTTTGGCAGGTTCTGCTTGCCTTCCAATTCTCCATTCCGATGCCTCAGTTGTGGCAGAAGGATTCCTGCATTGCCCATTAATGGGCTATTTTTCAACCTTGGGAGAAGATTGTGTGAGAGCAGAACTGCACGGAGCCTGTTGTCATAACCCGGGAGCCATAAAAGGTATATAAATAAACATGGCTTCCTAATCCAACTTCATTAGGGCTTCTCGCTTTCTATTTATTGTCGAGGGCCAGATGGCAAAGGATTAATTTCTGTATTTCTTACAGAGCACAAGAAGGAGAAGACGCAACAATCTGGTTGTGTTCCAATTGGCAGAGTTAATCCTGATTGGCATTAAAAGTCTTCAGGCAACACAGCACGTGATGGAAGGTGTCAATCCTCGATCCATGAATATAGGGGCAAAGCCTCTCTCTCTGGATCAGGAGTCTCCAGCCCTGGCAACTTTAAGACTTGTGGACTTCAACTCCCAGAATTTCTGACCTTCCCGAGGAATTCTGGGAGTCGAAGTCCACAAGTCATAAAGGGATGTGCTCTAGATTAGTCAGTCAAAAGAGCAAAAGATTTTCTAAGCTGTTATCTTAGAGAACTTCCCTTCTCATGGGAAATGACCCTCTTCTGCCAAACTAGGTCACAAAACAACAACGGTTATGATATCATCACTTGTGCTATGATACCATGATGCTCAGGGATGTCATCATGGCTTATAGCAAAAACCTACCTGTGTTACTGAATCACACAATCTCTAGGTTTATATAGGGCCACGGTGGCCCAGGGGCTAAAGACACTGAGCTTGTCGATCAGAAAGGTTGTCGGTTGGGCAGTTCGAATCCTTAGCGTCACATAATGGAGGGAGCTCCCGTGACTTGTCCCAGCTTCGGCCAACCTAGCAGTTTGAAAGCACGTAAAAAATGCAAATAGAAAAATAGGAACCAACCTTTGATGGGAAGGTAACAGTGTTCTGTGTGCCTTTGGCATTTAGTCATGCCAGCCACATGATCACGGAGACGTCTTCGGACAGCGCTGGCTCTTCGGCTTTGAAACGGAGATGAGCACCGCCCCCTAGAGCTGGGAACGACTAGCACAGATGAAATATTGGACAAAAATTAAGACATGGTTGGAAGAGATGATACAACAACGTACTGAGCTGAAGCCAGAAACATTTCTGCTGGGAATTCTACCTGAAATTTATAATAAAGAGAATGTATATTTAATCATTCATGTATTAACTGCAGCTAGAATTGTATTTGCACAACATTGGAAAAGTATAGAGATCCCTATTGATGAGAAGGTGATAAGGAAAATATTAGAATGTGCAGAAATGAATATACTAACATTAGCAATTAAGGAGAAGGAACAAACTGATCATTATATAATATGGGGAGTATTTTACCAATGGTTGGAGGAAAAAAAGGAGTTTGGAAATGAAGAAAACTAAAAAATAAGTAGATAATACACTTAGATAAAGATATAAAACAGTTGGTATGGGTATATTAAGAATAATGATGTTTAATGTTGATATATTATTACTAAAAGACAGTAAGAAGAAAAATTGAGAGTTTTATAATATTAAGTGCTTAAGATATTATATATTATATTAATATATTATAATACTAAACTTAGGGAAATAAGGAGCTGAGGTGGCGCAGTGGTTAGAGTGCAGTACTGCAGGCCACTTCAGCTGACTGTTATCTGCAGTTCAGCGGTTCAAATCTCACCGGCTCAAGGTTGACTCAGCCTTCCATCCTTCCGAGGTGGGTGAAATGAGGACCCAGACTGTAGGGGCGATATGCTGACTCTGTAAACCGCTTAGAGAGGGCTGAAAGCCCTAGGAAGCGGTATATAAGTCTAACTGCTATTGCTATTGCTATTGCTATTGCTATTGCTATTGCTATTGCTATTGCTATTGCTATTGCTATTGCTAAGGTTAATATGAATTTGAAAGACGTGGCAAAAGAAGAACAATGTTGAACAGAGATGTTTGTGCCCAGATGACACACGGCAGAAGGAAAGATGGGATGTTTAGTTCTGTGATTGAAAAACAATAAAACTCTTTTAGAAAGAAGACAATGATGCCAACACAAATATTCCTTGAGGAGTTCTTGCTCCACAGGATTTGCATCCAATTTGAATCATCACTCAGCAAGCACCAATTAGATGGAGACGTTTCATTTAGACCAGGGAACAACAGGATTTAAAACCGATATCAAGGGATATCCATCTTCAATCTTCCGCCATTCACTTTTTAAGTTTTATGGAGGGGGGGGGGGATATTCTTCAGACACTCGAGGATACCTCTCTAATGCAATTCACTTTTAATTACTTTGGATGGTGGAGAAGAGAAGCAATAACCTCTCGTTAAACAGATTTTAATCAGCCAGAAACTGATTGTTCCTGTCTCCAAATGTGTTTCAAAAGATCAAAGAGAAGTGCTATTTTCAGAGTTTGCATTTTCAGATTACGGTCGGTCATAATGAGGCAGGACGTTTTCCCTCAATTCTGTACCTTTCCGCCTTATCGGTATCCCTGCCATAGCAGCTCAAGGATTGGAAAGTTGGGAAGTAAGTGTAGAGAGTCATATTTTCAAAAACAAATTGGGAATCTACAGCAAGCTGTATCAGTCCAAAACTCCCTCAGCGTGCCTTCGGGCAACGAATGCATTTTACATTCCCATCCTTCGGTTTTCGTCCAGAACAAAATGGTTTTTACTAAGAAGCACATTAAACCAAGCTTCTGTGCATGAGGCCATTGAAATCTCATGAGAACATGTGTGGTTCCCTCTTCCATCTGCTTTGTTGCTGTGGTTGTTGTTAATGTACCATCCATCATGTTGTGAAAAGGGAACCAAGGGGAAAGCTCTCTGCCCCATCGGCCTTGGGAACGGGAAGAGGAGACACATAACAGCAACAAGAAGAGATTCTCTTTTATGACCTTGTAATCCCTTAATTGTGGGTGGAATCAGGGTGAGTGGGTGAAGCTGAGCATTTGCTGACTGGATGCCCTTCCTGACGCCTAGAGGGAGTTCACAGCAGATTTTTTTTTTCTTTACGCCCCGAGAGAGAAACATCTGCTGCTTCCCAAGATTGAACTTCTGTCTGGGAGGTGAATTTCTCCACCCCAAGCCATTATACACTCATGGTCATCAAGAACATGGTAGCTGAAATAGACACTTGCTTTCTGATACACTGGACGAATATTCCTTTCCAAAAAGCTGCAAATGTCCATAAGAAAAAAATTGGCTACAGTGTAGTACCATCTTGTACCAATTATCTGGACATACCTTTAACAATCTTTGGACCATAATGTTATTATCCACTTTTAATGTCAATACTTTTAATTATATTTTAATGTTAGTATTTTTAATATAGTGTAAAGACAAATGTATATTGCTGGTCTTTGACCATAATAAAGATCTTACTTACTTACTTACTTACTTACTTACTTACTTACTTACTTACTTACTTACTTACTTTTCAAAAAGAAACTGTGCTCCACATGTTGAGAAAGGAGGATTGAGCTGGAGGTGGGTTGTTCCCAGTTCGGCCCGGTTCAGCTGAACCGGTAGTGGCGGCGACAGGAGGCTCCGCCCACCCACCCAGACGCTTCTGCGCATTGGCTGTTCCGCCCCTGCATTTATCTGCCTGTTTGTATTTAATGGTTGTTCTCTCCAAAGATGCTTTTCTAACCACATCTTTTTCTGTCAAAATATATTTGGAAAAAACCTGTTTTGAGGACAGGACTGAACTGGAAAATTTCCAGGAATGCTAGAGAGAAGAGAGAAGTTTGCACATGAGCCAGCGAGAGGCGAATCAGGTCAGTTCACATCAAAATTCACCACTTTGACTTCCGTGCACGTTTCTGTGCCAGGTGGCGTTGATGCAGCCGAGGCTCTGCCAAACATTTTTCAGGAGGGATTCAAACAATTTTACAGTTGTTGGGGAAAAGACGGAGTTAAGTAAGGATGCTAGAGAAATATGTTTCTCCCCTACCCCTTCCTTGTATGGATGCTTTACAAATTTGATATTTGATGAAATGACGAATAATTCAGAAATCATTTCACAGCTTGGCTTGGGTCCTAGAAAGAAAAGTTCTGCATGGATCCAAGAAAACAGTTTACGTCTTTTTCCCATCCCTTAATCACAGGGCGTTTTTAACCAACAAGGCTGGGTGGGTTAATTTGCACTTAGTCCTCATGAATTCCTACTCATTTCAATATTCCTTTTGGTTCTGCTTGGCTTCCCAAATGTGGAATTTATAGCTCCATAAATATGAAGGCTATTTAGGCTTCCTATGGGTACTTGCTCTTACGTCTTCAGTCTTTTGTAACCCCTTTCTACTTGTTCTCAGGAGTCAGCAAAATAAAACTGAAGGTTGAAAGAAGGAGGAAGGAAAGAGCAACCTAATCTAATGTAATCTACCAGATCCCAGGCAAGGATTGCCCCTGTGATTATGTAGATGGGGAGGAGGTTAACCACCAGATTGCAAGAACACAAGCGAGTGGTCAGACAAGGAGGCCCAAACTCATTGTTAGCCTCACACTGCAATAAACAAGGACGAACATCCAATTTTGCAGCTACCAAGATTGTTGGCGGAGCAGGTACAAAAACAGCCAGGGAAATGATTGAAGCATGGGGAAATGGGCCCCTTGTCTGTCAACAGGAGTGCTGATTTACCACCAGCTTACCAGGTACTTAGGAGTCAAGCACTAAGAAACAACAGCCAATCACTAGCCATCAACACACCAATCAACTAGTAGGAAGGCACCACATCAATATAATTTAAAGAATAGCCCAAAGTACATATTCCAGTGGAGAGAGGTTTCCTGAGGATGGGCTCAAGCACAAATCTGGAAACATGGAAGGCTAAAACTCTGGTCCCAGTAACTGATCCAGGTTGGATCTTGCAAAGGGAAGAGCGATCCCAACAAGAATGAAACCAAGAAGAAGAGACTTCTGCTCTTCTGGACTCAAATCAAATGGGAATCAAGGCACAATTTAATGGACAAGTTACCTTTCCTTTATGACAGTGGTTCCCAAACTTGGCAACTTTAAGACTTGTGGACTTCAACTCCCAGAGCTGGCTGGAGAATTCTGGGAGTTGAAGTCCACAGGTCTTAAAGTTGCCAAGTTTGGGAACCACTGCTTTATGACAACGATGATCGTGCCTTGAACAATACCTAGAACTGTGATGGTGAAACTATGGCGCCTATGCTATGAGCCATCTATGCTATAACTATGAGCCATCATCCAGCTCAGCTACACCGCACATGTGTGCTCACCTCTCACTGCCCAGCTGATTTTGGGATCTCTGCTGCACATGCACTGGGGGCAAGAGGTCGTGTGCACATGTGTGAGGGAGTGCGGGGGGTTGCGGCAGCCCACAGTGGCCCATTTTTGGTCTCAGGAGGCTTCAGGGAGCCCTGCTAGGCCCAAAACGGTGTGTGTGGGGGGGGTTGAACGTATGCGTAGGGGGAACACGGAGGGGGAGTCATGCACATGTGCAGGGGGAGCATGGGGGCATGCATGGGGGCCAGGTGCATTGCATTATGGGTGTGGGAACGCTGTCACATGTGCAGGTGATTTCGGCAGGCGAGGAGAGAAAAATTAGCCATCCCTGACCTTGAAGATGCTGAGTGATCTCAGAAGGCTAAGCAGGGCAGGGAATGCTTGGATGGAAACCATCTGAAAATCCCAGAGTTTAGTCCAGGTAGGGAGGTAGCCAATCATTTTCATTTTCATTCTGTCCTCCCCCCCAAATGAGAAAAAACGATGTCTCTGCAGCCACCAGAAGTTAAGCTTAATTGGAGGGTGTCCTATATAAGCCAACGAACGTATATTTCATGTATATTTAGAACAGCTCGTATGAATGCTTCATGAGATGGCTTGCCACCCTGCATGCAAACGGAAAGACTTATGCTTTATTATCTAGGAGCTGACAGACAAAAAGGCCCGACAGCCCAATTTATTCAGCATAGAAGAAAACATAAATATCTCTTTGATCCCTGGAATTTATTATAAATCACAACATGCTCCTCTTTAGTTTCTTTCATTCGGAGACTAAAAGCTGCAGCAGGTTGTTTAGAATAGATTTCGTGAAAAAAAATAAAAATGGACTGGAAATCTGATAGAAGAGACGTTGTGGGAGGTGGAGAATGTGGCCTGGCCTGCGTCCAGATGCCATGGCTACTTCTGAGGTTTCGTACAGGTGGGAGGTTCTGGCATGATTAATGTTCCAAAGCCAATTATCTTTATTTTCTTTTTAAGGAAATAAATGCGACATTAGCAGTTTATGCAACCTTTGTAATAAAGCACTTAAATATCCTGCCCTTGTAAAACCAATCATTTTCCAATGAGGTTAATGCAATTACATCGCGTATGATGAACATTGCAGAAACATTTCACCCTAGAACTAGCTCCTCTTGGAGAGGGCATCCTACATTGGCATAGGAGAAGCCATTCCGTGGGCTCGGTTAATGAGAGAGAGAGAGAGAGAGAGAGAGAGAGAGAGAGAGAGAGAGAGAGAAGGAGGGTGGAAGGAAGGAAGGAAAGAAAGAAAGAGGGAGGGAGGAGGTGTTTTCTTTGTGGAAGGAATAAAGGAGTGGGAAAGAAAAAAGGAAGAAAGGAGGAAGGATGGTAGGAAAGAAGGAAGGAGGGAGGGAGGAAAGAAAGAAAGAGGGAGGAAGGAAGGAACAAACAAACAAAGAAGGAAGAAAAAAAGGAAGGAAGGAAGGAGGGAGGGAGAAGATGTCTTCTTTGTGGAAGGAAGGGAGGAAGGAGGGAGGAAAGAAAGAAAGAAAGAAAGAAAGAAAGAAAGAAAGAAAGAAAGAACTTCAAATATTCCTAAAGCTCCAAGGCGGGTCATTTTACGTTGACATTCTCTATTGCTGATTTTGTCTTTTTTCATTCTAAATATGAGCATGGATACATGAAAGTCAGAGTGGTGTTATAGGGTTAAGGTTCTAGTCCTCTTTTAGGCATCAAAACTATATTTGTAAGTCAATTTCTCTCAGCCCTAAACTAAGTCAAAAAATATCCATCTTTAGGTCATGCTGGGCCAGTGTGGTAGATTACTGTCCATAAACTTGAGCTCATCCTGTGGTGGCCTTTTTTTTTAATGCCTTCAAGTCAATGTTGACTTGTGGTGGCCACCTGAATTAGTCCCCGCAGTTCTCTTGGCAAGGTTCTTCAGAAGTAGTTGGCCAGGGCTTGCTTCCTTCAGAAGAGAAAGGGTGACTCAAGGCCATCCAGCTGGCTTCCTGCCTAAGGCAGGATTAGAACTCACCGTCTCCTGGTGATTGGCTCAAAGTCACCCAGTTGGCTTCCAGCCTCACAGTCTCCTGTTCCTAGCCTTATGCCTTAAGTACGAGACCAAAATGGCTCCCTGGACTGATATGGGTGGTCTCTCTCTCTCTCTCTCTCTCTCTCTCTCTCTCTCTCTCTCTCTCTCTCTCTCTCTCTCTCTCTCTCTTTCTCTCTCTCTTTCTCTCTCCCTCCCTCCCTCCCTCCCTCCCTATCTCTCTCTCTTTCTCTCTGTCTCTCTCTCCCTCCCTCCCTCCCTCTCTCTCTCACACACACACATTTATCTGCGACAGTTAAAATAAAAATATCTTACAATATTTGATGCGTGTTTTCAATTGCTATAAACAATTGTCCTGGTTTTCTGATTTTTATTGCAAACTTCACTAAGCTTTTCTTTTATAAAAAAATAAAAGCAGTTATAACTATCTTCAATTCCCAAATACTCAGAATGAATGAATACGGGGCATAGCCTTCAATCAATTATTGGGATTCAGTAGAAGGAAAGAGATAAATGGAGGCAGAGCTCACACCTCATCCCTGACGGGGTTTGTAACCGAGCGGCAGAACAAAAGACATCAACATTGATCAGGAACTAGATCTGCCGTGGAAATGCAGACTTTGAGACAAGCATTTTTCAGCAAACATTGCAGAAAATTAAGTCATTAAACAAAATGAAAGGTGGAAAAGCACATTGTGGCTTCAGATGAGATCAAGGAGATAATAGAGCATCCTTAAACCATAAACACTCCAGTTTCAATTCTTTCAGAAGAGATTCTTGCAAACTTAGTAAAAGTTCTTCCTGGATCTTCTTTGAGGAATTGAGAATCCCTATACTTAAAAGAGCTGTTGCAAAGAGGAACGTATTGGGTTCCACTTCTGGAGCATTTTTACTTTTAGCCATTTCTTTTAAAAAATGAGAACAGGTTTGGAAATGACTTTTGTTGCACTTTTTTTCTTCCTTGGTTCCATCATGTTTGGTTTTTGGAGGCTGCCTGGAGAAGTCCCTGCAGTTTTCTTGGAAAGGTTTTTCAGAAGGATTTGCCATTGCCTTCTTCCAGGGGCTGAAAGAGAGTGGCTGGCCCAAGGACACTCAGCTGCCTTTATACCATACTATACTGTCCTTGGGGTAGTCCCTACGAGACGAGAACTCACCATCTCTGGCTTTCTCTAACCTACTCTAGTCTTCACCCCTGCACCAGTCTGGCTCCTTTGCTGTCCTTAAAAGTGGTTTTATCTGGAGTTCTCCTTTTCCCATATGAACCCTAATTCATCTATCTTCTTTCTTTCTTTCTTTCTTTCTTTCTTTCTTTCTTTCTTTCTTTCTTTCTTTCTTTCTTTCCTTCCTTCCTTCCTTCCTTCCTTTCTTCCTTCTTTCTCTCTCTCTCTCCTACCCTCCTTCCCTTCCTTCCTTCTTCTCCCACGCAGAAGTTGCACAGAATGGATCAATCATACCAGAAGTTAGTCCTTCCTTCCTTCCTTCCTTCCCTCCCTCCTTCCTTCCTTCCTTCCTTCCCTCCCTCCTTCCTTCCTTCCTCCCTTCTTTCCTTCCTTCCTCCCTCCCTTCCGCAAAGAAGATATCTTTAAAAGTTCTGCAGGAAAGCATAATTGTTTCATTGAAGTAGGTTTTCATGCACAGTTGCAATCAGAAATGTCTTATCTCTACCAATTGTTCTCTTAACTTTTAATTATTGCAGTGACGTACCGAGAATCTTTTTTTTTTTTTTGGCAACAGGGGTCAAAAGAAGACCTCCGAGCCAGCTCTTCAAATGTTTTGGGAAACGTTCTCCTTGTTCCTTCCTGAGCCCTTATCCTCAGTCTGGTGGAACATGGGGGATACGTAGAAACAGATGTGATTATTATTATTTTTTCTGTGCTGGATTGGCTACGAAAATCAAGCGACAAGAAAAACCACAGCGAAGAGAAAAAGATCTTAACAGAAAAAGGAGGATAAACTAGACAAGACCTCATTTTGTAATGCAAAGAGAGTTAGCTCACAGGTTGATGGCACTCTGGAAAGGGATTTATCCAAGTTGATTTTGAACTAAGGAGAAGAGCATTGACATCCCCGTCTCTTCCTTCCTAATTAGGAAGGCATCTCTGAAATGCAAGAGAGAAACATCTGGAGAACTACGTACCTGGTAGTCATGGAAAGTCTTTTGTTGTCAAGGCAACTTCTTCCTTAAAATCTTTAGTAAGAAAGCCCAAGCAAAGGAGAGAGAGAGAGAGAGAGAGGGAGGGAGGGAGGGAGGGAGGGAGGGAGGGAGAGAGAGAGAGAGAGAGAGAGAGAGAGAGAGAGAGAGAGAGAGAGAGAGAGAGAGAGAGAGAGAGAGAGAGAGATTGATTCCTGGTTGTCAGCCCTCCAGAGTTCAATCCACTAAGTTAGAGATTGAAGTCATTCTTTCTATGGCTCGGTAAGAATCCAGAATTTTTCCACCCAGATCTGGTATCCCTACCACAAAGTGACAATAGATTGATTAAGATCTTGGTGGAATCTCAGGATTCCTCTGGGGCTTCAGATCACGTGGAATGTCTTCTAACTCTGACAATTTTGAGAAAGGGTTGTTGAGCCCGGTTGCTGTCTGTTCTTCGACAGATCAGCTGCACATTAGAATGATTTTGCTTATTAAATACATAGGGATGTATACAGTGGAAGATTTTGGTTATTAAATACACTGTGTGCATTTCCCTTGACTGCTATTTTCGTTAGAGTAAACGCAAAACAGTGTAACCCTCCTGGTAGCCCTCATCTTTACAATTGTTTACACATTCAAACATTAAAAAAAAACCTGCATCAACATCTTTCAATATTTTCAACCTAGATATGACCTTTGTGAAATTTCTTTAAAGAGATGTAGCGGGGAATTGTGTACTTTGGGTAACTTCAGAAAGTATTTCAGCCTAAGGATGAATGGTCTCAAGGTGATTCCTAACATTGTCCTTTCCTGATTTTTGGCATTTTTCAGGGATGGTGGCTGTTTTGATGTGGCCCTGCAGAAGACCGTTGCTATTATGAGGAATTCAATGACATATTTTGATTTCTCACCCATATTATGAAAAATCTAAAGGTTCAGAGCTCGTTCTGAGCTAAAGCTGCTCGTTTTTTTTTCAAACCCTTTGCTGAATAAAAGAGATGTGGAACCTTCTCACAGCTACAAAGCCTCTCTTGTTTGTGAATGTCTCAGTCTTTTGAATCGTCTGCCATCTTGTTAAGGTCAGATCATGCATCCTTGGGACCGTAGAAGCAGGACTGGGAAGTCCCAGTGCAGGATTTGAATAAAAACCCTAATAGTGGCCTTTAAGTTGGGGGCTTCCTTAGAAACCCTAGCAATGGCTCCTATGGAAATCGGCCAGTCTTGGGGTATCTGTCAGTCCTGCAGCCTTCTTTTCTTTTGGATCTCAGCCTGCCACACTTTCCATTATTCTACTAGGCATTTTCTATGGTGGGAAAATGGGAGGCGGGGTTATGCAGAGTTAGATGCTATGTAGCCATAACAATATTCTTTCTAGAAAGCAAAGGTCATCCTTTGTCTCCTCTGCACCTGACCGGAACTAGATGGATGGAACTGAAAGGATGGCAGTGGGAGATTGGATCATGGGATGGGCTTGTGGGTGTGGGGGAAAGATCTTGGATTTTCAACTGGGTGGGGAAAACCGGGAAGCTTTCAGATTCGGGTTTTCCCAGATGTGCCAACGTGGCTCTCTTCATCAATTGGAACTTTGAGCAATACTTTGCCTCGGACTCTGATTTAATTTCGGATGCTACTTGGAACCCTGACACTATCTCTGCTGTGGTTATTAAGAAGCTCCTGGCAACCATACAGAGATATAGATACCCATTTGGGAGATTTGGGTATCATCTAGCTTGGCATATGTGTTTCTCTTATATTGTGCTTTTAAATCTGTTTGCTTGAATTAACAACAAAGCTAAAAATTTCTTTATTCACCAATGAGCTCGTTGCCTCTGGATCCAGAAGAACCAATTGCTCGGGCACCTGATCCCTGCCCTAACATTTGGCAGAACAGGTGTCTCTGAACCAGCATTGAATCCTGGCTAGCCTTTCCCACAGAGCCTGGGTGTCTTCAGGATGGCCTGGCCCACCGGCCCTTCTAGAGCCTGGAAACAATTTCTGCTGGAGGATCTGAAGGGATCTGGAAGGATGAGGCCAGAGGACATTTTGTCCAGCTGGAGGTTTGCTCCAGCCTTTAGGAGCTCAAGCGGGTAGGCAATGAGCAATTCTTAAAACAGTTCAACACACTGCAAAGAAAGAATTTTTTTTAAATATAAAACCTTATTTTATTTTATTGAAAATGAAATCCGCTAGGGGGAGTCCTGAAAGTTAAGATAAAAATAATTTTTTAAAAACCCCAAGTTTCTACCCCACCAATATGACCATCCATCTTGACTTGCCTCTGGAGACACCCATCATCTGGCTTGATTTGACGAATGTTGCAATCTTAAAACCTGGGGGTTCACATTTCGCAAATGTAAAGGCTTTCTCATTAGGCGATTTACTCATTAGGACAGGGAGGGCTAACCTTTTTTGGCTCTGGTGCTAAAAGCGCATGTCCACACCCATAATTCAATCCCCCTGTGCATGCATGCATGGCCTCCTGCTGCCTCCGGTGCATGCGTGCATGACCCCCCCCCTATCCTTCTGAAGCCTGGGGAGGGTGGAAACGGCCTCCCCCAGCCCCCTGGAGGCCCTCCAGAAGCTGGAAATGGCCCGTGTCCAAACTTCCGGTAGGCCTGCTAGACCCAGTAGGCCTGTTTTTCGTCCTTTGTCCTTGAAGGCTTTTCTGGGGAGGCCCTTCAAAGGCCAAAAACTAGCTGCAGCTGAGGACAACTACTGCAATGTGCTCTACATGGGGCTGCCCTTGAAGAGTATTCGGCGACTTCAGCTGGTCCAGAATGCAGCCGCGCGAGCGATTGTGGGTGCACCTCGGTACACCCACGTAACACCTATCCTCCGCGAGCTGCACTGGCTGCCTATTGATCTCCGGATACGCTTCAAGGCGCTAGTCGTCACTTATAAAGCCCTTCATGGTATTGGGCCTGGGTACTTGAGAGACCGCCTGCTGCCAATTACCTCCTCTAGACCGATCAGATCCCACAGATTAGGCCTCCTCCGAATTCCATCCGCCGGCCAATGTCGACTGGCGACTACCCGGAGGAGAGCCTTCTCTGTGGCTGCTCCGACCCTCTGGAACGAACTCCCCGTGGAGATTCGAACCCTCACCACCCTCCAGGCCTTCTGCAAAGCCCTTAAAACCTGGCTGTTCCGACAGGCCTGGGGCTAAAGAACTGTTGCCCCCGTTTCGAATGGTATGGTTGTTGTGTTTTAATTATGTATTGTTGTTTATGTCGTTTTAAATTCTTGTTTGTATCCCCCTTCCCTAGTTGAGTTGTGAGCCACCCTGAGTCCCCTTCGGGGGAAAAGGGCGGCATATAAATAAAATCAACATCAACATCAACATCAATGGCTCGCGTACCCTCAGAGCTGGCTCCGCGTGCCCCCTGTGGCATCCGTGTCATGGCTTTGCCATCTTGGCCTTTGGAGAATGCAAATCCCAGCTGACCAACATGGCAACATGGCTCCTCGTGACAGCATCTGTGGTCGCATCTCCTTGGTGGTCTTGGGGGTCTCCACAGAGAAGCTACCTTCCCCGGCTGACCCTGCCTTTGCTTGGCTTGCGGAAAGAGAGCATGGTGAATAGGGAGACGTCAGCCCAGGAGAGGAATCTTCTCTGACGTGGGCGTTCTCATGCAACCCCCACTTCGTGTGACGACAGATGAGAATCGGTCGGAAATGATTTTACGAAAAAAAAAAAGGTTGTAATGCAGCGGATTTATGCTCGTCCTTCAGAGTTTGATGTGGGAAAGATGACCTTTCAAAACACTTGGTTATATCATTAGCTTTATTGCCCATGGAGCGGCTCATAAAATTACAGCACATCATTAGCTTTACGAGGCATTGCATGAGAAGCCCGTTTGGCTCTCTAAGTGGATTTTACATGATCCAAACACGGCAGTCAGAAAGGGACGTTCTAATAAGAACAAACAGGCCAACGTTTCTTTTGTTATGCATTTCACAAAAAAAACACATCTCCATTCTCCCTTTAGGTGTCCATGAAATTGGAAGTATTTATTTGTACCATCGGGCCATAAAGTCCGTGGAGTTTAAATCTTTCTCAACGCTCCCAGAGGGATGGAACCAATGTTTGATTCTCTCTTCCATTTCCATAGACCAGTGTTTCTCAACCTTGGCTACTTGAAGATGTCTGGACTTCAACTCCCAGAATTCCCCAGCCAGCGAATGCTGGCTGGGGAATTCTGGGAGTTGAAGTCCAGACATCTTCAAGTTGCCAAGGTTGAGAAACACTGCCATAGACAGCCTCCAACTCTGGCTGATTCTAACATTGGGAAGCCTAGATTAGAAAGAGAAAAACCTGAGCATTTATCTGGTCAACGCGAAGCACAGACATGTATGCACCCATGACACGGAGAGCAGAGCCATTCCTACAAGAGGGACGCATGCAACCTGCTCTTGGAAGGTCCGCTGGGATAAAGGGAGCGAAGGCAGAGACAGGTCACCTACAAGATCCAGAGAGCCTTTCCCTGAAGGATCTGCTTTATGAAGGTTAACAAACGCAGCACGGCTGAGACCCAGGTCCTTTGGGATACCTTGGGGATTCCGACAGCATTGCAGGATCGTGGAAGGCTGGTGCTGGGTTGAAAATGGCCAAGAAATGGAAACTGAGAGAAGATCTCAAGTTTGAAAGATTTCAAGACTTGGTTCCTTTTCTGAAATGGTTTTGTTGTTCTTCAATCACTAAATCACACCTGACTCTTTGGGACCCCATTGGAGCAGAACAGAGACAGATTTAAAACGGCTGTTTTATGAGTCTCCTTTATTGTGGGTCTGAAATCACTTGAAGGACTTCTTGCGAACCTCCACTTTAAATAATTGCACTCTAACCCTTCCTTCCTTCCTTATTTCTTTCCTCCCTCCTTCCCTCCCTCTCTTCCTCTCCCACGCAGAAGCTGCATGGAATGGATCAATCACGCCAGAAGTTTAAATTCAACCAGCTAAGGGATGGGCTAGTTAAACGCCCCATCATAAAACACAGGTATCCAAACAAAACCATTAATAAAACCTGACAGGACTGCAATCCGTGCATCGTTATGTGGTGCTTACTCTTGGCTGCACAAGGTCAACTTATAAAACACACAAGCAGTAACGGAACTTCTGAGATGCAAGCAATCTTCCTATCCAGGATGGCCAAGGAAGAGCCGGGATTAAAAGGTGAAGGCTTCCCTGTCTAGCCATGTTCGATGCTAGGGGGTGATGCCCATCTCTGTTTCTTGGCCAAGGGAGCCAGCCTCGTCCGAGGACAATTACCATCCTCATGTGGCCAGCATGGCTATGGGCCAAAGGTGCATGAGATTCTCCCCGAATTGTGATTCTCTGGGGTGAACTCAATTACTGTGTTCACCCACTGCACCAAGCTATATAACTTGTTTAATAAATTGGTTGGATTCACACGGTGGGCTAAGTGAAAATCAAACCCATCCATTTGTTGCCTAGTGCAATGCCTGTAATTATCAGAAGTGCTCGAGTTCCATTTGCAGGCTCCTTGCTTGCTCTGGAGATGCTCTCTATCCTATCTCTAAGAGCAGAGAAACACTTCCATGGCCTCATTCGAGTCCCTGGCAGAATTCTCTAGTGGATGCCTGATAAAACAGATTATTTGAGTTAAATAGCTCGGAGCCACCTCCAGTTGCCAATAAATATCGGTCTTGGCAACGAAACATTATCCCTGCCTAATAAAGTGTATCTGTGGACTTTGGGGTTAGTATTGTATAAACAGGCTGATGCCACTAGATGGCAATAAAGAGTTGTGGTTTGCATTCCTGCTTTGCTGCCATCTAGTGGTTGTCTGGATACTTGCATTACAGATCTGGTATTACCAATGGGCTCCATTTTTGTGTTTGTAGTTTAAGGCCCATCCAGCTGAGTCTTAACCTCTCAGAGCAAAATATCCATATATACAAATCTCTTTTCTCGTTAAGCTCCAGTTTTGATGATTTTGGTGACTTAGTTCCCATGACTTTCAACCCTGCTGGTCCCCAGATGTCTCTTATCCAATGACGGACCATTCTTGATCCTGCTTACCTTACTAATTTACTGGGTACCTGAGACTCTTGGGAGGAATTTAATTCACAGTTGGCTTATGCCGTTGAGTGTGGTTTACCATGTGCTAAATTCAGAAAACTTAGTGTGAAATAAAGGGACGCAGTGGCTCAGTGGCTAAGACACTGAGCTTGTCAATCAGAAAGGTTGAATCCCTAGCGCCACATAAGCGGAGTGAGTTCCCGTGACTTGTCCCAGCTTCTGTCAACTTAGCAGTTCGAAAGCACATAAGAAATGCAAGTAGAAAAATAGGAACCACCTTTGGTGGGAAGGGAACAGCGTTCCGTGCGCCTTCGGTGTTGAGTCATGCCGGCCACATGACCACGGAGACATCTTTGGACAGCGCTGGCTCTTCGGCTTTGAAACGGAGATGAGCACCGCCCCCTAGAGTCAGTAACGAGGGGGGAACCTTTACCTTTAGTGTGAAATATGGCTGCGGCCTAATGAATTCTTCTTTAGGAGGAAATCTGATAGAACTGCCATTTACTTTGAAATAAGCACATATAAAGTCCATATAATTTCTCAATTCTTTTTCACATTTACTGTAAATCGAGATCCATCCAAATTTAATCTAGTAACCACAAGTGGCTATTTTTATACAGAGTTCATTGAGTTAAGGCTACTACCTTCAAAGTAAATGTGGGTAGAGCTGCAGTCGGATTTAATCAAGTCCAAACTCAGGGTTGACAGAAGGGGACAAATCCAGCTTCAGATCTATGGGGGAAGCATCCAGATTAGACGTGCAATAAGAAAACAAGCCATATTTCTATTCGCAAGGAAATTTCTTTGACAGCAGCAACAGAAGAGCTTCAGTTCCAGGAATGTAACCATAAAGCGGGAGAGAAGTCATCCATTTTGGCACTGAGGACCATCATTCATCCGTCCACCCATCCCAAAGACTCACCAGGTTCTTAGCGGAGCCCTGGATCTCTCTGGGAAACCACCACAAAATCATTTATCAGTTTATCCTGAAGGATGATAAACGCTCATGATTTTCAGGAAAGCTCCCTGCCCTTTTCTTTTACAGCCAGCCCCTGATTCTAGGGTTGCAGTGCGTTGTCCATCCATCCTTCCTTCCTTCCTTCCCTCCCTCATCTCCCTCCTTCTCCTCTCCCCTTCCTTCCTTCCTTCCTTACTCACTCACTCCTTCCTTTTCCCTCTCTTCCTCTTTCACTCCTCTCCTTCCTCCCTCCCTCCTCCCTCTCTCATCTCCTCCTTCTCCTTTACTCTCCTCTCCTCCTTCCTTCCTTCCCTCCCTCATCTCCCTCCTTCTCCTCTCCCCTTCCTCCCTCCCTTCCTTACTCACTCACTCCTTCCTTTTCCCTCTTTCCCTTTTTCACTCCTCTCCTTCCTTCCTCCTCCTCCCTCTGTCATCTCCTTCTTCTCCTTTACTCTCCTCTCCTCCTTCCTTCCTTCCCTCCCTCATTTCCCTCCTTCTCCTCTTCCCTTCCTCCCTCCCTTCCTTACTCACTCACTCCTTCCTTTTCCCTCTTTCCCTTTTTCACTCCTCTCCTTCCTTCCTCCCTCCTCCCTCTGTCATCTCCTTCTTCTCCTTTACTCTCCTCTCCTCCTTCCTTCCTTCCCTCCCTCATCTCCCTCCTTCTCCTCTCCCCTTCCTCCCTTCCTTCCTTACTCACTCACTCCTTCCTTTTCCCCCTCTTCCTCTTGCACTCCTCTCCTTCTTTCTTCCTCCCTCCCTCATCTCCCTCCTTCTCCTTTACTCTCCTCTCCTCCTTCCTTCCCTCCCTCCCTTTTTCCTCCCTCATCTCCTTCTTTCTCCTCTCCCCTCCCCTTCCTTCCTTCTTTTGTTACTCACTCACTCCTTCCTTTTCCCTCTCTTCCTCTTGCACTCCTCTCCTTTCTTCCTCCCTCCCTCATCTTCCTCCTTCTCCTTTACTCTCCTCTCCTCCTTCCTTCCCTCCCTCCCTCCCTTTTTCCTCCCTCATCTCCTTCTTTCTCCTCTCCTCTCCCCTCCCCTTCCTTCCTTCCTTCCTTCCTTCCTCACTCACTCACTCACTCACTCACTCATCTTTTCTCCTCTTCTCACCTCTTCTCAGTCCTTCTCTCCTCTCCTCTCCCTCAATGGCAACGATGCCATTGAAAAGAAATGATACAGAAGCCAAAATGTTACTAAAGAAGGGTGAAGATGACATAATCTTGCTGGTAGGTGGGGTTGCTATGAGGAAGTGCAAAGCCCAGACTTTCCTGGCCTGGCAAATGTATTTATTTATTCCATGTATTTATTAAACAAATGTATGTAACTGCCCAACTCATGCATAGGTTACACTGGGTGACTTAAAACTGTTGTTTTATAGTGGGTGCCGATCTGGACATGGACGTGACTTTATGTACTTCATTTAAAAAAACCTCTTACTTCTTGATAGGCATTATGGCATTTTGAGCAATATAAGCTGTATTTTAATATTCTGCCCTGCGATCGTGGCAGGAGAAGCGGAATCGAAACCATTTAATTACTCACTCTGTGGCCTGCTTTTCTGTATTTTTCCACTGAAGTTCTTTATTAAAGAAGGTTATTAAATTGGATTCCATTTTCACAGAGTTCTGAATGTGAGGTTACATCACTTACATCATTTACCACTTCTTCAAAAATTCAGGCCCTGGGAAAATAAACGATTTTAGTTTCTGGTTGAGGAAAATAATAGCTGTGAGGCTCCCTGCAACCAGAGCCCGTGTGTGTGTGTGTGTGTGTGTGTGTGTGTGTCGTTATGTTGCCCCATTCACAGATTCCTCTTAATTTAAATAACCTAAAAGTACCTGATTACATAATCACATTTCTCATTCAGAATAAAGACCCATAACCTCCTTGGTGCTCTCTGAGCTTCACAGTTTTCTTGCAGATGTTTCATTACCCAACTAGGTAACATCATCAGTGCTAGAAGGGAATGGGTTTTCAGGGAGGAGGAGGAGGAGGAGGAGGAGGAGGAGGAGGAGGAGGAGAAAAAGGAAGAGAGAAGGATGGCAGGAGGAGAAGGAGAATTGTGGGGTCCTTGGTGCTCTCTGAGCTTGGTGGTTTTCTTGCAGATGTTTCATGACCCAACTAGGGAACATAATAATAGAAACAAGGAGGAGGAGGAGGAGGAGGAGGAGGAGGAGGAGGAGGAGGACAATGATAATGACAATGAAAACAACAATGACAAAGACCCAACCAGGGAACTATCAGTGCTAGAAATGAAGAGGAGGAGGAGGAGGAGGAGGAGGAGGAGGAGGAGGAGGAGGAGGAGGAGGAGGACGACTATAGGGTCCTTGGTGCTCTCTGAGCTTGGTGGTTTTCTTGCAGGCATTTCACAACCCAACTAGGTAACATCATCAGTGCTAGAAGGGAATGGGATTGGAGGAGGAGGATTGTGGGGGTTGCATGGTGCTCTCTGAGCTTGGCTGTTTTCTTGCAGATGTTTCATTACCCAACTGGGTAACATCATCAGTGCTTGAAGGGATTTGGGTTTGGGAGGAGAAGAAGAATGAGGAGGAGGAGGAGGACTGTGGGGTTCTTGGTGCTTGGTGGTTTTCTTGCAGACGTTTCATGATCCAACTAGGTAACATCATCAGTGCTTGGCTAGAGAGCACTAAGGGTCCAACAGTCCTCCCCCTCTTCCTCCTCCTCTCCACAAACCCCCCTCCCTTCTAGCACTGATGCTGTTCCCAAGTTAGGACATGAAACATCTGCAAGAAAACCACCAAGCTCAGAGAGCACCAAGGACCCCACAGTCCTCCTCCTTCTCTCTTCCTTTTCCTTTTCCTTTCCTTTTCCTTTTCCTTTTCCTCCTCCTCCTCCTCCTCCCCTGATGATGTTACCTAGTTGGGTCATGAAACGTCTGCAAGAAAAACCACCAAACTCAGAGAGCACCAAGGACAACACAGTCCTCCTCCTTCTCTTCCTTTTCCTTTTCCTTTTCCTTTTCCTTTTCCTTTTCCTCCTCCTCCTCCTCCTCCTCCTCCTTTCTAGCACTGATGCTGTTACTTAGTTGGGTCATGAAACGTCTGCAAGAAAACCACCAAGCTCAGAGAGCACCAAGGACCCCACAGTCCTCCTCCTTCTCTTCCTTTTCCTTTTCCTTTTCCTTTTCCTTTTCCTCCTCCTCCTCCTCCTTTCTAGCACTGATGCTGTTACTTAGTTGGGTCATGAAACGTCTGCAAGAGAAACCACCAAGCTCAGAGAGCACCAAG